>NC_091963.1:8531898-8774398 GCF_031021105.1 Erythrolamprus reginae
GAGTTGGTTCCAGAGGGCTGGGGCCGCCACAGAGAAGGCTCTTCCCCTGGGTCCCGCCAGGTGACATTGCTGTGAGATCCACTTCACTATGTTTCCAGCTCAACAATCTTTGGTTGGTTGGGTTGAATAATGCAAGGTGGCGAGTGGGATAGGAACTTGAAACCCCCCCCCGCCCCTTTGGGGGGGAGGGGAATGGGTGGGGGGTCCTGGCTAGTGACAGAAACTCACACATGCAGGCTATTTTGAGAAGTTGTCGCTGTTCAAAGTATTTGCACCCCCACCCCCAACCTCCTGCATGCTTCAGCATCTGTTGGGAAAACATGTCACAAACAGGGGATGATAAATTAGCATTGAAAAATGGCTGGGGGGGGGGCAGGGTGACCCAAAATACGAGGTGGGTAAAATTGATGGAGAGGCCATACAATTTTAGTTTGTGTTTTCTCCAAGGACTGTTTTATTTCATTTAAATAATAATTTTTTAAAAAAACGCAAAGAAGGAAGCTACAAAACTGAAGGCTCTTGAGTTCGAATCCTGCCTTAGGAGTGAAAGCCAGCTGGGTGACTTTAGGCCAAGAGGTGGGGAATTCTAGGTCTGCCTTAAATGACCGGAAAGTCAGTTAGATGGTTTTGACCAGTCCTCCTCTTCTCTGTCCAAAACTCACTTTACAAGATAGCTATGGGGAAAATAAGAGGGAGGGAGGGAGGGAGGGAGAAACATTATGTATGTCCACTACCTTGATTTTACAGTTACTCCTCACGTTACATACACATTGGTGCCCAAAATTTCTGCTGTTGTGCAAAATTGGTTAATTGAACTTTGCCCCATGTTTATGACTTTTCTTGCAGCAGTTAAGTGAATCACTGCAGTTTATATTATTTAGTAGTATACAGTATATAGTATTTATATTAACTTATTTATTTGTTTGTTTGTTATTTGTTTGCTTGTTTATGTATCTACCTCTATCTATCTATCTATCTATCTATCTATCTATCTATCTATCTATCTACTATCTATCTATCTATCTATCTATCTACAATATGTATCTATGTATCTGTCTATCTATTTAGCAGCATATACAGTATTTATATTAATTAATTAATTAATTGATTGATTAATTGTTTATTTATTTGTTTATTTATGTATCTACGTCTATCTATCTGTCTGTCTGTATCCATCTATCTATCTGTCTGTCTGTCTGTATCTATCCATCCATCCGTCTGTCCATCCGTCTGTCCGTCCGTCCGTATCTATCTGTCTGTCTGTCTGTCTGTCTGTCTGTCTGTCTGTCTGTCTGTCTGTTTCTGTTTGTCTCCATCCATCCATCCATCTGTCTGTATCCATTTATCTATCTGTCTGTCTGTGTCTACCTATCTGTCTGTCTGTCTGTATCCATCTATCTGTCTTTCTGTCTGTCTGTCTGTCTGTCTGTCTGTCTGTCTGTCTCTCCATCCATCCATCCATCCAAATGTGTACAAGATAATAGGTATGGTATAAAGATAAAGAAAAGCAAAGAGTACCTCCGGAACTGCCTGCTACCGCACGAATCCCAGCGATCGATAAGGTCTCACAGAGTTGGCGGGCCCCGGGGGAAGAGCCTTCTCTGTGGCGGCCCCGATCCTCTGGAATCAACTACCTCTGGAGATTAGAACGGCCCCCACCCTCCTTGTCTTTCGTAAATTACTCAAGACCCACCTATATCGCCAGGCATAGGGGAACTGAGACACACCTCTCCCAGGCTTTTATATTTTATGTTTGGTATGTATGTGTTGTTTGGTTTTAAATGATGGGGTTTTATATGTTTTTTTCCTTTTTAATATTAGATTTGTCCCAACCCTCAGGTTGAGAACCATTTATTTAGCTGCTCGGAGTCCTTAGAGAAGGGTGGCATACAAATCTAATTAATATTATTATTATTATTATTATTATTATTATTATTATTATTATTATTATTATTATTATTGGTCAAAAGACCATTTCACAGGGGTCTCCTAAGACCATGGGAAAAGACAAATTTCCCATTGTGGTTAGGAAGTAAAGCGTCTTGGGACATATTTTTTCAATCCGACCAATCAGGCATTTACAGTGGGGGGTGTCCCCCTGACCTTCCTGCCAATCAGCTTAAAGCTCTGTTGGGAGAATTGGTGCTAGACTTATGGTTGGAGGTCTCCACCTCATGAGGAACTGTATTAAGGGGTCGTGGCATTAGGAAAGTTGAGGACAAGGGTTATAAAGGAATAAAGGCTGAATTGTCTCTCTCTCTGTAACTTCCATAGATTCTTACATCATAGACGAATATAAGTCCCCTTGCCAGAAGAAGCAGATTGGTGGTGGGTTGTTGCTGGTTTAAACCAGCTCACCCAAACCAGTGGTGGAAATTTGGCCCCCACTCGCTGAAACAGCAGTGATGGCCGTCTAGCCACACCCACAAACTAGTCCTCCAATCACTGCTCCTTGAAAGCAGCTGGCGAAGAACCATCTGCACATGTGCAAAGGTTTTTCTGCAACGTGATGTGTGTGCACAAAACACACACTTCCGATGCGATGCGTACCGATAGGGAATGTAAGCGAAAACCACCCCTGAACCCGATGCAACTGCTACCTGTTTTCTGCAATTACTTTTTTCCCTTCTTAATCCAACTTTTCAGCGTTTGTTAATTTGTTCGTTCAATTTTCATAACTCTAAATCCATCAAGGCTGTTTTCAGCCATGCATGGAGATTTCACAAATCTCCCTCAAGGTTTCGAGCCTCGTGGCTGGCATGCACCACTTTTTTCTAACAAATCAGCAAACTTTTTTTTTTTTGTAAAGTGATTTATGAAAGGTTGAGGTCTCCGGAGCAAGGGAAAAGATAGAATGATGACCTCAAATCAGCCAAGCTGCATTTTTAAAATTTATTTTATTTTATCATGGATTGTGGCAAGGCTAAAGTAAAACACATGTGTAAAAAGTTATTGAAGGCTTTGCCTACTTAACTTTATCATTTTATCTTAATTATTTTTTATTTGGTTATTTTGCTTTACTTATCTTTTTATTTGGTTATTTTGTTTTAATTTATTTTGTTTTATTTTGACAAACTTTGCAAAGATTACACTATGGGGTTTTTTTTAGTTCTTGTTGTTTTGTTTTGTTTTTGGAGGGCAACAGAAACGGTACAGGAGAGCAAATCTTTCCTTTTTTGTGGCTTTATAGATAGATAGATAGATTTTTATTGGCCAAGTGTGATTGGACACACAAGGAATTTGTCTTGGTGCATATGCTCTCAGCATACATAAAATAAAATATACATTTGTCAAGAATCATGTGGTACGACACTTAATGATTGTCATAGGGGTCAAATAAGCAATGAAGAAGCAATATTAATAAAAATCTTAGGATATAAGGAACAAGTTACAGTCATACAGTCAACATGGGAGGAAATGGGTGAAAGGAATGATGAGAAAAACTAGTAGAATAGAAGTGCAGATTTAGTAGAAAGTCTGACAGTGTTGAAGAAATTATTTGTTTAGTAGAGTGATAGCGTTCAGGAAAAAACTGTTCTTGTGTCTAGTTGTCTTGCTGTGCAGTGCTCTGTAGCGACATTTTGAGGGTAGGAGTTGAAACAATTTGTGTCCAGGATGTGAGGGGTCAGTAAATATTTTCCCCGCCCTCTTTTTGACTCGTGCAGTATACAGGTCCTCAATGGAAGGCAGGTTGGCAGCAATTGTTTTTTCTGCAGTTCTGATTCTCTTCTGAAGTCTGTGTCGGTCCTGTTGGGTTGCAGCACCAAACCAGACGGTTATAGAGGTGCAGATGACAGACTCAATGATTCCTCTGTAGAACTGAATCAGCAGCTCCTTGGGTAGTTTGAGCTTCCTGAGCTGGCGCAGAAAGAACATTCTTTGTTGTGCTTTCTTGATGATGTTTTTGATGTTAGGTGACCATTTTAGGTCTTGAGATATGATAGAACCTAGAAATTTGAAGGTCTCTACTGTTGATACTGTGTTGTCTAGTATTGTGAGAGGTGGAAGGGTGGAAGGGTTTCTCTGAAAGTCTACCACCATTTCTATGGTTTTGAGTGTGTTCAGTTCTAGATTGTTCTGGTCACACCACAAGGAGAGTTGTTCAACTTCCCGTCTGTATGCGGATTCATCGTTGTCTGGAATTCACTAAAAAGATGCCTATAAAATTTCCCTCCAGGGTCCTGTATTCTCCTCAATGTTTTATGATGGAGAAAGTAAGGGGATTCAGGTTTTCCTGTGGCTGGCAGAAAAGGGATCTTTTCCGCAGATTCTCCCCAGATTGTTTGTATTTCCTTGTTTATATTTTAATCGAGCCGGCCTCCCACTCAACACATGGGTTGCCCAGTGAAAATCACCAGGAAGGATAAAATATAATAAAAACATATGGCAGAAACTGAGCAACCAGAAAACAAGGACAAGCCAAGATTGGGAGACATTCCTGGTTTTCGGAGCTGCTTGAAAGGCAGGCCAAGATGGGGAGGCCTGGATCTCAGGTGATGCTATTCCGCTGGGCAGGGGGCTACGATGGAGAAGCCACTGCTCCTGGATTCCACCAGGTGACCTGATGGGGCAAGTCAACTTTGTCATACCTTAAAGCAGTGTTTCCCAACCTTGGCCACTTGAAGATATCTGGACTTCAACTCCCAGAATTCCCCAGCCAGCATTGCGCATGTTCCTCCTTGCTGCCTCAGAGTCCCTCTGTGTTTTTTTTTTAAGCCTTAAAGTTTTGGATTTTTTTGATTCCCCTCACCTCACCTTCTTCCTTCGGCAGCAACTGTCCTCCTCCTCTTCTTCCTCCTCTTCCTCCCACTCAAATTCCGAGCTTTTATTTCTTTCCTAACGGGTATGCACGCATTATTTTCTTTTACATTGATTCCTATGGGAAAAATTGCTTCTACTTACAAACTTTTCTACTTAAGAACCTGGTCACAGAACAAATTAAGTTCTTAAGTAGAGGTACCACTGTACAGGGAAATTCACCAGAGAAGAGGTATGAGCATCACCCAGAGTGACTCCTGGTGGTGCAGTGGTTAAAGTGCAGTATTACAGGCAAACTCTGCCCACAGCTGTTCTGTCTGGGTCCCCCCAGACGCCAATACCAACCAAAAAGAGTAGCCAGACACACTGGTAAAAAGCAAAGGCAGTTTATATAATTGAAAGCAAACACAGGTAACAAAAACTGTTCTTACAGACAGGAACACTATGAAGCTTCACATAGGTTTCACGAAGGCCAGGCAATAAAACAGGATTCTGGTTGGCAAAAACAACGCTGGAGATAATAAAACCCACGCCTCCCCCAAGTCTTCCAGACTTCTAGGCCACAAGCCAAGATCAGAGACGCCAAGAATCGAAGCAAGGTCACAGGACTCCTAGTTGATAACTCTCCGCAAGACTGTGAGGGCGGGCCTGCCTTTTCAACCCTGCTGAGGAGAACCACACCCAAACCCAGCTGTTGCCAATTCAGGGATGGAACTACCTTTCTAATTGGCCCCGTCTTTGAGCTGCACGTCGCTGCCTCATGTCTATTATAGCCTGTGCGTCTTCATCCAATGAATCCAGGCTACTAGCTTGGGAGAGCGCCCCCCCGGGGGTCTCAGGCTGCTCTCCCTCCTCCTCTTCCTGACGTTCCTCTCCCCCGTCTGCCTGGTCCTCCCCCTCCTGTTCACTGTCCTCCTCCTCTGGGCATGGATCCGGCAGAGCTCCAGCCGGTCCCTGAGGAGCCTCAGGCTGAATCACAACAACAGCCAAGATTCGATTCAATTCAATCCCGACCAGCTCAATGTCGACTCATCCTTCCATCCACCCAAGGTTGGTATAATGAGGATATAAATTTTGGGGGGCAATATGTTGACTCTGTAAATGACTTAGAGAGGGCTGTCAAGTATTGTGAAGCGATATATAAATCCAAATGCTATTGGTATTCCTATCACCAGCCCAGCCCAGGTGAATAACTAATTGGAATCTTAACAATTTGAAAGCCAGCATTAATTTTAAATGATTTCAGTACTGGGGACAAATAAGTCTGATTTCTGAGGCTAGCTTGCTTATTTATTAAATTTAAATGCTGCCCATCTCATTCTCAGAGAGATTCCAGGCTGTTTTCAACTCCAAAAAACACAAAATAAAACGACTGGAGCATTAGAAACTTTACACATTCAAATTAAAATATTGAAATTGACTAAAAGATGGATACAAAGGGGTCAATACATCAATGGGGTGAAGGTGGGAATCTTTACCTTATCTACTAACCGGCTCCATCATCAAATTTAACATTTTCTCTGATTGCCAAAGAGTTCCCTCCAGAATTTTTTCTGCTTCAGAAATGTTTCTAGTTGGGAACAGTCTAAATTAATTCAAATGGCAACACTAAACGCGTTTTGAACACACACACACACACACCGCTAAGCCTGGGCTGTTGAGCCCCACCGGCTCTAATTTATTGGAGCAAATCAATACTAATTATTTTAGTGTAAAAGCCTTTGGAGGGTTTCTTTCAAAGTTGTAATGATGATCTTCTACTAGCTACTTGTAACTTTACTGTATCATCTTTCATTACAACACATAGATCTAAAAACAGTGAGCAGAATAAACCGCTTTGGGCAGAATGGCGCTAGCCAAAGAGTTGGAACAAATATGGATTTTTAATGTGAGAGAACACCCTTGAATGCCCCACTGGCAAGCAAAGGAAGAGAACGCATGTCTTGGAAATTAATCATAAGAGGTGAATAACTAGAGAAAGCATCCCATCCGTGGTGGAATTAATGCTAAATTCATTTTACATAGATCCCAAAATCTTGATTCACTTTAAGAGAGATGTCATTATAATGAGAAGTTCCAGATTCAAAATGGCAATTCAGATACGAATAAAAGCAAAGAGTTAATAATATATAAATCTCAGGGACCGCCTTCTGCTGCACGAATCCCAGCGACCAGTTAGGTCCCACTGAGTGGGTCTTCTCTGGGTCCCGTCAACTAAACAATGTTGCTTGGCGGGACCCAGGGGAAGAGCCTTCTCTGTGGTGGCCCCGGCCCTCTGGAACCAACTCCCCCCAGAGATTAGAATTGCCCCCACCCTCCTTGCCTTTCGTAAGCTTCTTAAAACCCACCTCTGCCACCAGGCATAGGGGAACTGAGATACTCTTTGCCCCTAGGCCTTTACAATTTTATGCATGGTATGTCTGTACATATGTTTGGTTTTATAATAAGGGTTTTAAACTGTTTTAATATTGGATTGTTATATGCTGTTTTTATTACTGTTGTTAGCCGCCCCGAGTCTGCGGAAAGGGGCAGCATACAAATCCAATAAATAAATAAATAAATAAATAAATAAATAAAGGATCCCAACAGTACATGCAGTTGGCCAGCCCTTGACAAAATATTTTACCTTCTCCATGAGCAATTATTTTAATTCTTGGGATTGGGTAAGAAATGAGTTTATTTATTGAATTATATCATAATCTAATGCATGGCTGACTGAGGAATTTTGGGAGTTGAAGTCCACAACTATTGCAATCGCCAAGTTTGGAGAGCCCTGTGTTAGAGGATCAATGTTATAATACAGTATTTTCTTTGTCAAGACATATTCCTGTATTTGTTGCATAATATTAATAGGCTGTCTTGATTAGAAGATGTTGATGTCCATCCTAACCACTCTGCCACCAGTGGTTAGAATGTAGTACTGCAGCCTATTCTGCTGACCACCAGCTGGCTGCAATTCGGCACAAGGTCGACACAGCCTTCCATTCTTCCAAGGTGGGTCAAATGAGGATCTAGATTTTTTAGAGAGGACTGTAAAGCACTGTGAAGTGGTATATAAGTCCAAATGCTATTGCTACTGCTATTATATTATTATTATTATTATTATTATTATTATTATTATTATTATTATTTATTGGATTTGTATGCCGCCCCTCTCTGCAGACTCGGGGCGGCTAACAACAGCAGTAAAACAGTACAACAAAACCCAATACTAAAAAAGCAGTTAAAAACCCATTATATAAAGACCAATCATACATACAAACATACCATACATAAAATTGTGAAGGCCTAGGGGAAAAGTGTATCTTAGTTCCCCCATACCTGGCGGCAGAGGTGGGTTTTAAGAAGCTTACGAAAGGCAAGGAGGGTGGGGGCAATTCTAATCTCTGGGGGGAGTTGGTTCCAGAGGGTAGGGGCCGCCACATAGAAGGCTCTTCCTCTGGGTCCCGCCAAGCGACATTGTTTGGTTGACGGGACCCGGAGAAGACCCACTCTGTGGGACCTAACTGGTCGCTGGGATTCGTGCGGCAGAAGGCGGTCCCTGAGATATTTATTTGTAAAATAAATTATACAAATTTATTTTATATAAATATGTCAACTAGATAATGCCGGTTGGCAGGCCCTAGGGGAAGAGTTTTCTCTGTGTGGGGCTCAGCCCTCTGGAATCAATTGTTTGTTTGTTTGTTTGTCTGTCTGTCTGTCTGTCTATCTATCTATCTATCTATCTATCTATCTATCTATCTATCTATCTATCTATCTATTTATTTATTTTTTAATTAGATTTGTATGCTGCCCCTCTCCAAAGACTTGGGGTGGCTCAAAACAACATAAACAGTGTACAAATCCTTTTTTTTAAAGATGCAGTTTAAAACCCTTATAATAAAATAATCACACAATCCAATCAAACCATACACCAACCTTGACAAGTGGTGTGTGTGTGTGTCAATTTCCCCATGCCTGGCCGCAAAGATGAGTTTTTAATGATTTAGGAAAGGCGAGGAGGGTGGGGGCATTCCTAATCTCTGGGGGGAGTTGGTTCCAGAGGGCCGGGGCCACCACAGAGAAGGCTCTTCCCCTGGGTCCCACCAGACTACATTGCTTAGTCCAGTGGTTCTCAACCTGGGGGTCGGGACTCCTTTGGCGGTCGAATAACTGTTTCACAGGGGTCACCAAAGACCATGGGAATAGATAAATTTCCCATAGTGTTAGGAAGTAAAGCTTCTATTCTGGCACCTTGGAACATATTTTTACAATCTGACCAATCAGGTGTTTATAGTGGGGGTGTCCCTCTCACCTTCCTGCCAATCAGCTTAAAGCTCTGTTGGGAGAACTGTCACTAGACTTATGGTTGGGGGTCACCAAAACATGAGGAACTGTATTAAGTGGTCACGGCATTGGGAAGGTCGAGAACCACTGGTTTAGTCAACGGGACTTGGAGAAGGCCAACCCTGTGGGACCTAACTGGCTGTTGGGATTCATATGGCAGAAGGCAGTCCTGGAGGTATTCTGATCCGATGCCATGAAGGGCTTTATAGGTCATAACCAACACTTTGAATTGTGACCGGAAACTGATCGGCAACAAATGCAGACTGCGGAGTGTTGGTGTAACATGGGCACACCTGGGGAAGCCCATGATTGCTCTCATGGCTGCATTCTGCACGATCTGAAGTTTCCGAACATTCTTCAAAGGTAGCCCCATATAGAGAGCGTTGCAATAGTCGAACCTCGAGGTGATGAGGGCATGAGTGACTGTGAGCAGTGAGTCCCCGGTCCAAATAGGGCCGCAACTGGTGAACCAGGCGAACCTGGGCGAACGTCCCCCACGCCACAGCTGAAAGATGATTCTCTAATGTTAGCTGTGGATCGAGGAGGAAGCCCAAATTGTGGACCCTCTCTGAGGGGGTTCAATAATCCCCCCCAGGGTGATGCTTGGCTACAATATAAAGTAGTGAGTATACAGCTTGTATAACAGTCTAAATGTACTGTCCCCTCAAAATAACACAACACACAGCCATTAATGCCTAAACTGCTGGCAACAAAAGTGAGTACAGTGATCCCTCGATTTTCGCGGGGGTTACGTTCCAAGACCTCCCGCGAAAATCGATTTTCCGCGATATAGCTGCGCGGAAGTAAAAACACCATTTTTGGCTGCCCCCGCCCCCCCCCCAGCGCCTCCGGCACCCTCACTGCTACCGCCCGCCCGATCCACCCCGTTCCCCGTAGGCACCCGCCCGTTCGCCGTTCGCCGCTCGCCCGCCCGCCCGCTGCCCACTCCTTTCTGTCCAACCTGCTGTTAAGGACGGCTAAGCAACTTTTCCCCGCGCGCACACACACGCACACAGCCCAAACCAAGCAAGCCAACTTTGGGGTTTTGTTTTGGTTACTTCCCGCCCTCCGCCCAAGAGCTGTACAAAGTGAGAAGGGGGCGGGAAGGAGAAGAGGCGGCGGGAGGCAGTCCCTTGTCCCACTGCCCTAAGGCTTCCCTTCCCTCAGCATCTCCCCCTTGGCTCGCCCCTCAAGCTCACGCCTCTTCTCCCCTGGAGCGGGCAGCTGTCCTCGCCCGCCTCTGCTCCCCTTTGTCCATCTCCCACTCACCCGCCGAGCCCAGGAACAGCCACAGCAGCCACATTGCCGCCAGTGCAACAGCCGCTCTGCAAAACTTTGGGGGGGCTCTCCCGAGAGCCTCCGCCTCTCGGCCAAGCCCAGGTTGCTGCTGCTGTGGTGGTAGTGGAGAAGAAGAAGGAGGAGGGTCGGGGGGAGGCTCCCTTCCAGCCAGCCGGACCCTCACGCCCAGCCTGCCGCCTGCCTTTCTCCTTCGCTCCCTCGTGCGTGCCCTCCCTCATGCTTCTTGCCAAACCGAATGGCCACTGCGCCGCCCTCGCAACGTCCCGGAGCCCAGGCTGCTCCCGCCTTGCCTGAAGGTAGGAGTCGTCGCGACGGCTCACGCCTTCTCCTTGGAGCCCCTTGGCACCGAGGGGAAAGTAAGTCCATTGGAGCGCAGCCGCTAAACTGCATTTCTTGTATTTTCTTCTGGTTGAGAGATTTCTAGCTGTCCTGGTATAGGTTTTTTTAAAAATTATTTTCTGAGCTAGAACTGCAGAAAAAACAATTGCTGCCAGTCTGCCTTCCATTGAGGACTTTATATACAGTACTGCAAAAGAGGACGGTCAAAATAACCGTGGTATAGAAAAAAAACCGTGGAGTATTTTTTAATTAATATTTTTTGAAAAACCGTGGTATAGCGTTTCGCGAAGTTTGAAGCCGCCAAAATCGAGGGATCACTGTACACTCCCAAGTGCTGATGTCCAAATTTCATTTGTCCTCTAGGTGGAGCAATATGTCACAGGGAAGTTTCTATTTTATACTGCCATCTGGTGGCCACCTGGATAACTGCACTCCAGTCATAGTACCTATGCAAACTGCCAGCTCTTTTTTGTTGTCTGCAGCAGCATCTTGAGCCGCTGTCACAGTTGAGAGCAACAAACACATGTGAGCCTTCAGCATCACAACAGAGCTTTTCTTCCAGATATTTATTTTATGTAGTAAATTTATAGTAATTATCCCTATTCTCTTGGTAACAGCTGGTGTGATAATAGGCCTTTCTGAGAAGCTGCCAAGGGCTTCTAAATTCAGATTGTAGTGCGACTTGACAATTGGGGAACAGTTGCTGATTTTGCACAGCAAGTGTGGTCACCAGAACAGCACAAACTGAATTATCAAAGTTCAATTTGACACTAAGCTTGCAAAAGGCATGGTAGAAAGTTAGCATCCACCCCTCTACAAGAAGAATGAAATATTTTGAGAAATATTTTTAAAAGACAGGGTAAAATATTTCCCCTGAAATAGAAATAGAAATTTCAAGGGAGATTGAAACTCAGAGCCCCAGTTCCCCGTTCCCAACAGATGTTTTCCTATATCTTTCTTCTATTCCTATAGAAGATAAACAAACAAACAAACAAACAAACAAAGACTGGGGCAGCCTATCTACACAACCATAAGACCTTCAGCTCCAGGCTCTCTACATGGGGCTACCTTTGAAGAGTGTTCGGAAACTTCAGATCATGCAGAATGCAGCTGTGAGAGCAGTCATGGGCTTCCCTAGGTATGCCCATGTTACACCAACACTCCGCAGTCTGCATTGGTTGCCGATCAGTTTCCGGTCACAATTCAAAGTGTTGGTTATGACCTATAAAGCCCTACATGGCACCGGACCAGAATATCTACAAGACCGCTTTCTGCCGCACCAATCCCAGTGGCCGGTTAGGTCCCACAGAGTTGGCCTTCTCCGGGTCCCGTCGACTAAACAATGTCATCTGGCGGGACCCAGGGGAAGAGCCTTCTCTGTGGCGGCCCCGACCCTCTGGAACCAGCTCCCCCCTGAGATTAAAACTGCCAAGAAATTGCATGTGTGGAAGCAAAAAACCCCAGATTCAGCGTCTGGGCATGCGCAGAAGTTGAATCCTACGCTGGGCTCGTTCCGCGCTCCCAGCTCATTCCGGTAGTGAGGACCGACCCCTCCTGATCCTTGAGCACAGAGAGTGAAGAGAAGGCGGGAACAGTGCAGGCCAACCAGACAGCTTTACTGACTGGGGAATTCTGGGAGTTGAAGTCCACAAGTCTTAAATTTGCCAAGGTTAGAGACTGGACCCAAGCGATAGGACACCTAGATCCCTCTCACAGTTGAGCCAGATAGGGTCTACTCTATATCTGTGCATTTGTGTGGGTTTTTTTAGAAACATAGAAGATTGACAGCAGAAAAAGACCTCATGGTCCATCTAATCTGCCCTTATACTATTTCCTATATTTTATCTTAGGATGGATATATGTTTATCCCAGGCATGTTAAAATTCAGTTACTGTGGATTTACCAACCACGTTTGCTGCTCTACTGCTCTTTCTTCCCTATATAGTAACATATGCCGCACAAATCCCAGCAGCCGGTTAGGTCCCACAGAGTTGGCCTTCTCCAGGTCCCGTCGACTAAACAATGTCGGCTGGCGGGACCCAGGGGAAGAGCCTTCCCTGTGGTGGCCCCAACCCTCTGGAACCAACTCCCCCCAGAGATCAGAATTGCCCCCACCCTCCTTGCCTTTCGTAAACTCCTTAAAACCCGCCTCTGCCGTCAGGCATGGGGGAACTGAGATATCTCCCCTTGCCTATGCAGTTTTATGTATGGTATGTTGTATGTATGATTTTTTTAAACAATGGAGTTTTTTAGACTTTTAGTTTTAGATTTATTATTATTATAGACTTTTAATATTAGATTTGTCATTGTATACTGCTTTTATCACTGTTGTGAGCTGCCCCGAGTCTGCGGAGAGGGGCGGCATACAAATCTAATGAATAATAATAATAATAATAATAATAATAATAATAATAATAATAATAATAATATGAATGTGTCTGTTTCCTCAAGATTTTGATAGAGAATGTCAATAACGTACTGTGTTTTCCCCCTCCCGATGCTGATATAATTCAAACTAAATCTATGTTAGATTGCTTATTTTATTAGCTCGTTTTATGATTGTCTCTTTTTTATTACTCAGTTATATTATTTGATCATTGTGTACAATAGTCCTAGGTTTGCCAAGTTAATGAGCTGCTGCCCTCTTTATTTGCTATCATCCAGCGACATTAGAATTAATAAAATTAATAAGCGGTGGCATTCCTGTTGGTCTGCTCCAGGGAATCAAACGGAGAAAAGAATTATGTTCCACTCTCTCTCCCTGTAACTTCCTCGTCCTGCCTTGAGGTCTTGACATCTTATATTATTTCACTTTGCTGTCACATTGTCCTGTGTTGCAATAGTAAAAGCACGTCATAAAAGCAACCAATATTAAACTAATTTTATCACCGAACTGGTAATAAAGTTTAACGCCAACTATAATGTTGTTGCGGCGTAGAAATATTACGAGAGGCCAGTAATATCCTGTTAAAGTCATTTTTCTAGAGAACACTCTGAGATCGGCTAAGATATTTTCTAAAAACGAATAAACGAATGTTGTATAGGTGTGAAAGAAGTGGGGGAAGGAGAGGGGTGTACTGTACACACTCTGTGGTTCTTTTATGTTGGTTTGGTAACTTGGAAGCATTTATAATTTCAATAGAATCTTGGATCACCACTACAGATGGGTGGGTTTCCAAGGGAGAGATCAGAGAGAGAGAGATCGATACAGCAAATTGGCACCGAGTGTAAATAAAAGGGCAGCAAGACGGATGGATTTTTCCGCCATTGTGCTGAGTCCAGAAGAAAATTACCTTAAAACAGCAAGAAAAGCACATTGATCTATATTTGCCCCCCAGAAATTCTAGCGAGTCATAACTCCACAGTGTTATGTTTAATAGAACAGACCTAGGCGGCTTTGCCGAATTCAGATTCTGCCGAATTTCTCTAAAGAGGAAACAGAAAGAGATTTTCAGTCATCCAGCTCATGGTTGTCTCAAAGGGGCTTTTTCAAAAGTCAGCTGTCTTTTTCATTGAGGGAGGAGGAGGAAGTGGAGGAGATGAAGAAGAAGAAGAGGAGAAGGAGGAGGAGGGGAAGACAAAGATGATGATGAAGAAGAAGGAAGAGGAGGAGGGGGAGGAGGGGAGAAGAAAAAGAAGAAGAAGAAAAAGATAAAGACGACAAAGGAGGAGGAGGAGACAAAGAAGAGGAAGAAGAAGAAGAGGAGAAGGAGGAGGAGGGGAAGACAAAGATGATGATGAAGAAGAAGGAAGAGGAGGAGGGGGAGGAGGGGAGAAGAAAAAGAAAAAGAAGAAAAAGATAAAGACGACAAAGGAGGAGGAGGAGACAAAGAAGAGGAAGAAGAAGGAGGAGGAGGAGGAGGAGGAAAAGAAGAAGAAGAAGAAGAAGAAGAAGAAAAAGAAGAAAACATAGAAGACAAAGGAGGAGGAGGAGATGATGATGATGAAGAAGACGACAAAGATGATAAAGGAGAAGAAGAAGAAGAAGGAGAAGAAGAAGGAGAAGAAGAAGAAGAAAAAGAAGAAAACATAGAAGACAAAGGAGGAGGAGGAGATGATGATGATGATGATGAAGAAGACGACAAAGATGATAAAGGAGAAGAAGAAGAAGAAGAAGAAGAAGAAGAAGAAGAAGAAAAAGAAGAAAACATAGAAGACAAAGGAGGAGGAGGAGATGATGATGATGAAGAAGACGACAAAGATGATAAAGGAGAAGAAGGAGAAGAAGGAGAAGAAGAAGGAGAAGAAGAAGGAGAAGAAGAAGAAGGAGGAGGAGAAGAAGAAGAAAACATAGATGACAAAGGAGGAGGAGGAGGAGATGAAGAAGAAGATGAAGAAGAAGACAAAGATGACAAAGGAGGAGGAGAAGGAGAAGAAGGAGAAGAAGGAGAAGAAGGAGGAGAAGGAGGAGAAGAAGGAGAAGAAGAAGAAGAAGAAGAAGAAGAAGAAGAAGAAAACAGATGTCAAAGGAGGAGGAGAAGGAGAAGAGGAGGAGGAGGAGGAGGAGGAGGAGGAGGAGGAGGAGGAGGAGGAAATAGTAGTACTTTTGCTTCTCATCCAAGAAGCTTCATCAGTTCTGGTGTGAATAAGCCAGAACCACTTAAGCTTCTTAAGACAAGAAGCAATAGCTCTGCTTCTCCTTCCTGAAAAACCACCTTTGCGAGGCAGAAAGAAGAAAATATCCCATATAATTCTCAGATAGAAGGACCCCTTGGTAGTAGTAGGATTAGAGGTCTACTCAACAGATTAGTGCTGAGATTATACTGAAAGTAGAACAAGCAGAAGGACCTCAAAGTTTCAGATAAACTTCTATAATGAAAAGTAACACATGCACAGCCCTCTGATGATTACATTACTAAACAACCGCAAAAAACATGTTCCACTGATGATAATTTCTTCAGGATTCTTTGTTAGAAATTCATTTTTCTAAAGTAAATTCCCTTTCACAAGACTGAACATACTTGGGTAAAAAAAAAAACAGGAAAAAAAATTATTTTGTAGCAGCAACTTTTATGGTGTTAAAAGGTGATAAAAATACAGTGTGTCTTTAAACACAATTTGATTCTCACTTTAAAATATAAAAAAACCTTTGTTATAAATCTCTCTGTAGCCTGCATTACTGAACACACATATTTTGCACCCTGGACTTTCAGAGGGATTTCAATGGGTGTTGTTGAAAGATTGGTTAAACAGCTCATCAAGACCAAAAGTTTATTCTTCCAAGTTACTGGGCTCATGCTATTATTACAGAACCTATTATTGTTGTTGTACATGCTGAGTGCCGCAATAAAGCTTTATGAGTGAAACATGGAAAGATACACTAATTCCAACCATGCATGGAATAATAATAATAATAATAATAATAATAATAAGAAGAAGAAGAAGAAGAACAACAACAACAACAACAACAACAACAACAACAGCAGCAACAGTTGTCATTGTCATTGTTGTCTCCTTTATTCATTAAACATAAAACCCAACTGAATATTTGTGCTGAGGTGGCGCAGCAGGTAGAGTGCTGTACTGCAGGCCACTGAAGCTGACTTGTAGATCTGAAGGTCAGCGGTTCAAATCTCATCACCGGCTCAAGGTTGGCTCAGCCTTCCATCCTTCCGAGGTGGGTAAAATGAGGACCCAGATTGTGGGGGAAATATTATGCTGGCTCTATTTTTAAAAAGAGCTGTTGCTAACATGTTGTCAGCCGCCCTGAGTCTAAGGAGAAGAGTGGCATAAATAAATTGAATGAGTGAGTGAGTGAGTGAGTGAGTGAGTGAATAAATAAATAAATAAATAAATAAATAAATAAAATTTTAAAATGTATCACAAATACTATTGACTGACTCTGATGGCTGATACGAGTTGCTGCCAGGGTCCTAGGTATGAACCAAGTATCACCTTAAAATGTATGTTGTTCCAAATAGCAGTTTCGCTGCTGTTATTTCAGGAAGTTGCAATTTATTGATATATTTTGTAAGATTCTTGGACATGGTACCAAGTGCCCCGATAACAATGGGTATCTCTGTTACGTGTTCCATCCATAATTGTGTAGTTTTGATGGTCATGATATTTTGTGATTTCCCCCCCCCCCAAGTTCTTTTTCTTCGACTCTAGCATTTCCTAATACCATGATATCAACAAATTGTACGCTTTGGTTTTTGACAACTGTGATATCTGGTGCCAAGCCGAAGCCATTTTAGTTAAAGCCTTTGGCCTGCCATGCTTTGTAGTATTTTAATGTACATTCTATACTGTGGGCATTTGGGAAGGGGAATTACATGAGGCCTATCTGTATGTAGCCATAATAAAATCTTACCAGAAAGTCAAGTTCATTCTTTGTCTTCGTACTTCTGCACCTGCATGAAAGGAGATGAGTGGATCTGCCAGGCTGGAAGCTGGACATTGGTCAATGTGATGGGCTTGGGGGTGTAGGCAGTAATGGGCAGCCAAAATTTTTACTGCCACGCTGTCGGTGTGGCTTATTTTGCGGGTGTGGCTTAATGGTCATATGACTGGGTAGGAGTGGCTTGCCGATCATGTGACCAGGTGGGAGTGGCTTGAATGATCATCATCGTTCAAGTGAACTGTTAAGTCCTCGATTTTCAACCTTACCAGTGTTGCTTGTTCGGGTGACAATTTGCTTTGCGTTTTCCGCGCTCTCTTTCCTGGGTGGCCCCCCTGCCTCAGGATGGATAGCTAGGTGAACGGATGCTGCCATAAATGCTGCCAGTGCCTCTTCCATCCACACCTTCTGCTTGCACCTCAGACGGGAGGCAGCCGCGTAAGGCCGGAGGGGAGCCAGGCAGGAGAGAGGGAAGCTCGTCCAAGGCCAGGAAGGAGGAAAGAGGAAAAAAGCAAGGAGCGCAGATGCAGCAGCAGCAGCAAGAAAAAAAAGGAGAGAAGAGCTGAGACCGGTAATCCTGGAAGTGACTGCCATCGATAAGCTGGAGCTGTGCACGCATTTTCATTTCCGCCGGTGGAACTGCCTTCCACCCCGTCCTGCCTGCTGCCCACCCCTGGATGTGGGGACAAGGGCTTGAACTTTCAACTGGGTGGTGAACCCCAAAGGACTTCAGGTTTGGGATTCACACAGATATGCCAACATGGCTGTGTTAATAAATTGGAACTTTGAGGAAGCAATTGTCTCAGATTCTGATTTAATTTTAGATACTATTTGGAACCCTGACATCTGTCATGTTATGTTCCAAATGACAATCAGCCTGTATTCAAAAGTCCCTCAACATCTTCAACTTCTCACTTTCAACCACTTTTCCCACTTTATGTTCCTGTGACTTTTTGGACACAGGTAAGTCATATTTTTTACATAACCAGTGGATTAATTTAGCAAGTTGTTCATACCTAGCTTTGTAATCAGTTTGTGCAATTTTGCTGCACTCACATATTATTGTTGTTGTAGTTGTTGTTATTGTTATTGCAATCTTAGAATAGCACACACACACACACACTTTTTAAAAAAAGAATGGCTAGAAAAATTGATGCAGAGCAGAGATGCTAGCAGAACAGAGATGGACGAATTAATTGCTTTAATCAAAGAAAAGAATATATCCAAGTTTTCTTCTACTTTAAAACTACATTATTGTATGTAATATTGACTTTTGCACTTATATCCCACCTAAAACCTAAAGACATTGGAAGCTCTAATTTAATGTTGAATAGGAAGACAAATGAAAAAAACCCCAAAAACTGGGATTTTCCATTTTTCTTAGCAATGCCATTTTTCAAGGGAAGTGACATATTTATTTTGCCCAGTACATCAACTTCTACGAGGTCAGCCTGAAATTCAAGTTTCACTTTGATTGATAAGGAAGTGCCCAACAGTTCAACTGATCTATATCTTCTTATTTGGGTCAATGGCCATGATCCATCAGGCAGAATAGTGGCTTCCAGCATCCAATGTCCTTCCCTGGAGCAGGCACTCAACATCTGTACAAATCCTAGTCATGTATAAGGTAGTACTTAACTTACAACCATTTGAATAGTGACTTATCCAGAATTGGAAAACTGACAATATCCTCACTTTATTCAAGGTGATTAGAAAAATATTAGAATGAAACATAGAAACATAGAAGATTGATGGCAGAAAAAGACCTCATCCAGTCTGCCCTTATACTATTGCTTGTATTTTATCTTAGGATGGATATATGTTTATCCCAGGCATGTTTAATAAAGAATGCTCGGAAATGTGCAAATTAACAATGGAGATATGCAAAAAAAGAAGATTCTAAATTCTGTGAAATTTGGGGAAAAATGGTATGGCTGGGAAGAATAATAATAATAATAATAATAATAATAATAATAATAATAATAATAATCCCCACTGATGGGTACGCCTTGTTGTGGTAGTGGGGCTTGTGTGTTTCAATGAAGCTGAGAGCTGTGCCGGTGGTAGTGTAAACTACTGGGAGGTCTAATCTTGCCGGAGTGGTCAAAGCAGAGGAGCCAGAATAAACGTACCTAACCCAGAGCATACAAAACATTTGTCAGACCAATCCTCAAATACAGCTCACCCATCTGGAATCCACACTGCATATCGGACACTAATGCAATTGAGAGAGTCCAGTCCTCCACTCCTCTGCTCGCAACAGTATACCTTATTCCACCAGACTTGAAATGTTGGATTTAGAAAACTGAGACCTATGTTGCCTTCGATCTGATCTAAATATAGGTCACAAAATCATCTATCACAATGTCCTACTGGTCAATGAATACTTCGGCTTCAACCGCAACAACACAGACACACAAAAGAGATTCAAACTCAATGTAAACCACTTGAAACTCGACTATAGAAATCATGACTTCAGCAACAGCCGCCCCGAGTCTACGGAGAGGGGCGGCATACAAATCTAATTAATAAATAAATATAAATAAATAAACAGAGTGATCAATGCATGGAATGCACTACCTGATTCTGGTTTCTTCCCCAATCCCCAAAAACTCTAACCTTAGACTGTCTACAGCCGACTTCACCCCATTCCTAAGGGGTGTGCATAAGAACACCATTGTGCCTACCGTCCCTGTCCTACTGTCCAAATTTACTCATGCCTACTTTGCTTTTGTTTATGTTTATACCATACCAATTATATTGTACACGTGTTGACAAACAAACAAATTAAAATAAAATAAAATAAAATAATAAAATAAAAGTGCAGAATATTGAGATTTTTCAATCTTGCAAAGTTTTGCAAATCGTCAACAATGTGAGAATGAAGATTTAGCAGATTAAGAAAGTTGAAAGAAACCCAACTGGGTTTCATTAAACTGCTTGAAGTCCTATTTAGTAGCCCTTTTCTTCTCAATTGGGCCATTCTGTTTCTTCCAAGCTTTCAAGCCATGACAGGTGTCTTTTCTGCAGATATCTATTCTGGAAGGAGGCTGGGAACCCTCCAGATGTGTATTGTGTGAGAGCGAAGGGGGAGGAGGAAGAAGATGGGGAAAGGGAGTGGAAGGAAGGAAGAAGGAAGAGAAGAAGGGAAGAGAAGAGGAGGAGGAAGATGAGGAGAGGGAGAGGAAAAAAGAAGGAAGAAGGAAGAGAAGAAGGGAAGTGGAAAAAGAGGGAGGGGAGGAAGAAAAGAAGAAGAAGAAGAAGAAGAAGAAGAAGAAGAAGAAGAAGAAGAAGAAGAAGAAGAGAAGGAGGAGGAGATGTCTCAGAAAACAGGGCATGGATTTGTAAATGAACTTCATCCCAGAGTAATTACAGATCCCCATTGATGTCTCAGTGTTATAATTGCACCATACACTCTGAAAGGTGACTTAAAGGGTGAGAAAATCATATATTTACTTCACATAGTAATGCACTGTATACAGTAATTATTCTGCCTTTCCTTGGCACTTAAGATATCAATGAATGTTCCCCAATTATCACATTTCTAAAGGAGCCCTACATGGAGGTGATCCATGGCCAGGAATTTAAAGCTTTAGAAGCTGCAGCCCTTTAATAGTTTTAGACCTAAGTTGTCATTATTGGCAAGTGTGTGGTGCCGAAAGAACATTGAGAAACAGCATCAGGGCACACTGTGGCGGGGTGTGTGTGTGTTTATGTGGCTAATTGTTTGCAACTCCTCTTCAAGATCCTGGACGACTGCAGAAGTGTCAAAAAAGGCAAGATGGAGGCTGCGACAATCCAGTTGTGGTTGTCATTGTCACATTTTTAACCCCACCATTTTGTAGAAGGCCTTGGTATGACCCTTTTAAACATAGGGAGTTTAAAGGAAGTTTAAAGATTAAGATTTAAGACCAGGGTGGGGAATTTGTAGTGGGTGGGACATTTTATTCTATTTTTTATTCTATTTTTAAATTTTAAATTTTATGTATGGTGGGACTGGTCTCTGGGTGTCACACGACTTTCGTTGCCAATGACAATTCGTTGTTTTGACAATGATAATATTTTTTTATTATTATTACCATTATTATTATTTATTTTATTTTTTTTATCCTGCCCCTCTACGAAGACTCGGGGCGGCTCACAACAGCAACAATACAATACAATACATAGAATACAAATCCATTAGAGTTAAAAAACGAGATTTAAAACCCATAGATATTAAAAGCAATCATTACTGCACAATCACGCCATTCTCATATATTACAGTCAGGAAAAAAGGTGGTGGTGGGGGGAAGAGATAGATATTCCCCCCATGCCTGGCGCCATAGATAGGTCTTCAACATCTTGCGGAAGGCAGGAAGGGTAGGGGCAATTCAAATCTCCAGGGGGAGTTGATTCCAGAGGGTCTGGGGCCGCCACAGAGAAGGCTCTTCCCCTAGGTCCCACCAAACGACATTGTTTAGTCGACGGGACCCGGAGAAGGCCAACTCTGTGGGACCTGATTGGCTGCTGGGATTAAAATAAAGGGAGTTTAAAGGTAGTTAAGCAGTAGAGGTAGGCCTTGGCACTCAACAGTTTGTTTAGTGCCATGATGACGAACCTGTGGCATGTGTATTTATTTATTTATTTATTTATTTATTTATTTATCCATCCATCCATCCATCCATCCATCCATCCATCCATCCATCCATCCATCCATTTATTTATTTATTTATTTATTTATTTATTTATTTATTTATTTATTTATTTATTTATTTATTTATTTAATGACCCCCTTCTCTTTAGACTCAGGGCGGCCTACACCATGTGAGCAATAGCACTTTTTAACAGAGCCAGCCTATTGCCCCCACAATCCGGGTCCTCATTTTACCCACCTCGGAAGGATGGAAGGCTGAGTCAACCTTGAGACGGTGGTGAGATTTGAACCACTAACCTGCAGATCTAGCAGTCAGCTTCAATAGCCTGCAGTACTGCACTCTACCTGCTGTGCCACCTCTTATGTCAGTTCCAGCATGCTGAAACATGATTTTTGGTCTTCCGGAAGGAGGGGGAGGCCATTTTCTCCCACCCCAGGCTTCAGCAAAGCCTCTGGAGCCTATGGAGGGCGAAAAATAGATTGAATGGCTAAACTGGAAGTTCAGAAATGAGCTTCTGGTAGGCCCATTAGGCCTGTTTTTCCCCATCCATAGGCTCCAAAGGCTTTCCTGAAGCCTGGGGAGGGAGAATAATGGTCCAATGCGCCTACCGGAGGTCCAGAGGCTTTAATGAGGCCTATGTCTATGCATGGCATGACCTACATGGCATGGGACCAGATTACTTATGGACCACCTCCTGCCGCATGAATCCCAGTGACTGGTTAGGCCCCACAGAGTCCGCCTTCTTCAGGTCCTGTCAACTAGACAATGTCGCTTGGTGGGACCCAGTGGAAGAGCCTTCTCTGTGGGGGCCCCGCCCTCTGGAATCAGCTCCATCCAGAGATTCGTGTTGCCCCCACCCTCCCCGCCTTCCGTAAGAGTCTAAAGACTCATTTATGCCACTAAGCTTGTGGTCATTAGATTCTACCCCCTGGCCAATGAATGTTTAGTGGGCTTGTTTGAATGGACATTTTTTAGTTTTTTAAATGTAATTCTTAATTTAAATTTTAATTAATCATCTCTCGATGTATACTGTTTTTATATGTTGTGAACTGCCCCGAGTCTTCGGAGAGGGACGGCATATAAATTTAATTAATAATAATAATAATAATAATAATAATAATAATAGTAGTAGTAGTAGTAGTAGTAATGGTATATTAGTAGTAGTAATAATAGTAGTAGTAGTAGTAGTAATAGTAATAGTAATAGTAGTAATAATAATTGTTGTTTGTTTGTTTGTTTGGTTGGTTAATTGATTTGATTTGATTGGATTGGATTGGATTGGATTGGATTGGGTTTGGTTTGGTTTGGTTTGGTTTGGTTTGGTTTGATTTGATTTGATTTGATTTGTATGCCGCCCCTCTCCGGAGACTCGGAGCAGCTCACAACAACAAAATAGTACAAATCCAATAGTTAAAAACAATTTAAAACCCTTAATATAAAAAAAACATTCACACATCTCATACAAACCATACGTAAAGCGGAAACGGCCCAAGGGAATCAATTCCCCCATGCCTGAAGGCAGCGGTGGGTTTTAAGGAGTTTGCGAAAGGCAAGGAGGGTGTGGGCAGTCCTGATCTCCAAGGGGGAGTTGATTCCAGAGGGTCGGGGCCAAGAAGGTTGTGTCAAAGATAGCCATGTAGAGCTTTAAAGGTAATGACCAACACCGTGAATTGCATCCGGAGACTGACTGGGAGCCAGTTGCAGCTCATAGAGAATTGGTGTGATATTTTAGGTACCTAGTGCACCCACAATAGCTTGTGCAGCTGCGTTCTGGACCAGTTGTCGTCTCCAAATGCTTTTCAGTTCAGTTCAGTTGTGATCGTAAGTTGAGGACCACCTGTAACGAGAGAGAAAAGGCTTCAAAATAATTTAATCTGAGATCTCTTTTCCACCCGAGGCAGTCAATGATGTCTTAAATAAACTAATATCGTACATAACGACTCTTGCAAATTGAAATTCTCTGGAATCCTGCCACTGAATTAAAAGAAAAGGGGTCAGAGAAAACAAAGAATGCTGTTTTCTACTCTGCTAGTTTTATTGATCTGATCTGAAGCTGCCGTCAACCACCAGGTGCCCTTATGGAGTTGGGTGTACGCAAACGTATAACAGACAAACGGAGATAAAGACAGGGAACAGGTGGGGGAAATCTTCCTAGCATAAATGTATGGGCAAAATTAGTTTTAAAAAGAGGGTGGCCCCATGGTGAATGGGGGGGGAGGGGGAAAATGCCCCCATTAAAAAAAAACTACCTGAATTTTTTTTTTACTAATATCATGTAGTGTATATGAATATTATTATATCTAATGTTTTTTTCTTATTTTTTTTCTTTTTAATAGCATTGTGTATATAACTATTATTATATCTACATACCTCCAAAACAAATTAAATAAGTAAGTAAGTAGGTAGGTAGGTAGGTAGGTAAGTAAGTAAGTAAGTGAGTGAGTGAGTGAGTGAGTGAGTGAGTGAGTGACTGACTGACTGACTGACTGACTGACTGACTGACTGAATGAATGAATGAATGAATGAATGAATGAATGAATAAGATCGCTACTACAGGTTCGCCAGAACTGGTATGAACCCGCAGAACACTACCTCTGATGCTTTGTAGTATTCCTGGGGTTTTTTTCCTGGGCAAATGGCCATGTTTTCCAGCAAAGGCTGTCTTTTAATTTCATTGTCCATGGAAGCCTTGGGGCTGGCACATAATTGCTCTGGAGCAAGTGAAGTCCCATGCTAGAATCTCCAGTGTTTGGAAGAAATCAGAGAGGAAGGGAGCCAGCAGAGGCCAGACTGGCTTAGAACCATCGCTGGTCAACTACTATCAGAACCTCCCCACAATTCCCAAAAGACAGTGCTGATAGGTGAACCTGGGCAGGGCAAGGATGCCATCGAGTCATGAAGACACTGCCAATAAACAACGGTCTTGTTTTTTAACAAATAAAAATAAAGTGTTTTGTCAAGTAGGATGAAAGGAAGATGCATGTGGATACCTCAGATTTAGAGGGATGGAAGGAGGGATGGATGGAGAGATGGAGGGATGGAGGGAGGGAGGCAAGAAAGATGGGAGGGTGGGAAAAAAGAAGGAAGAGAAAAGAAGGAAGGGATTGGAAGGAAGGAAGGAGAGAAAGGAGGGAAAGGAGAAAGAAAGGGGAGGAAAAGGAAGGAAGAGAAAGGGAGTGGAGAGTGAGGGAGAGATAAAGGAAGGAAGGAAGGAAGGAAGGAAGGAAGAAAACTAGAGAGGAAGGGAAGAAAATGAAGGAGAAGAGAAGTAGTGGAAAGTGAGGGAGAGGTTTGTTTGTTTGTTTATCATTTAATTTAATTTAATTTATATGCCACCCAATTCCCAAAGGAGATAAAAGAAGGAAGAGAGGGAGAGAAGGAATGGAGAGAAGGAAGGAAGAAAGGAAGGAAGGAAGAAAGGAAAACAGAGAGGAAGGGGAGAAAAGGGAAGGGAGAGGAAATGGGAAGTGAGGGATAGAGGAAAGAAGAGAAAAGGAGAAGGAAGAAAGAAGGCAGGCAGGCAGGAAGGAGGGAAGGAAGGAAGGAAGGAAAAATGAAGGAGAAGAGAAGTAGTGGAAAGTGAGGGAGAGATAAAAGAAGGAAGAGAGGGAGGGAAGGAATGGGGAGAAGGAAGGAAGGAAGGAAAAATGAAGGAGAAGAGAAGTAGTGGAAAGTGAGGGAGAGATAAAAGAAGGAAGAGAGGGAGGGAAGGAATAGGGAGAAGGAAGGAAGGAAGGAAAAATGAAGGAGAAGAGAAGTAGTGGAAAGTGAGGGAGAGATAAAAGAAGGAAGAGAGGGAGGGAAGGAATAGGGAGAAGGAAGGAAGGAATTTTCATGTGGCAGATCAGCTATTTGCGAGTAAAAGAACGAAGCAATAAACACGTTGAGAAGATAGGAGCTGCCGCCTGGAATGCAAATGGCCTCCTATGACAAGCCATCCCTCGAAGCTGTCCGTCAGATGACTAAGGGATGGAAAGAGCAGGAGCCAGCTGTCTTGGAATACAAAGCAAACTCGCCTGCTGATAATTAATGTAATAACGACAGACACTCTTTGAAACAGGGAGGTGGCCTGAAGGTCACTCTGCCCAACGAGAAAAGCAGCTAAGAGGCAATTATTCAAATGAATGGGAAGCCGGATCCCACTCCCACAGGGGCCCCTCGCTGGAGGCCCAAGGAGCATGCAAACTTCTTTTTTCTCTTTACAACAGTCCGATGGCGTTTCCGTATGCAGAGTTATTCATGATTTGTTTTTGATTGCACTACAGATACTGAGTGTAATTAAATAGCCTGTGGTCCCCTTGCAAAGGGCTCCTGCCTAATTTTTTCTGAGATGGGCTTTCAGAAATAGATTTCAGCTCCTTCTGTCCACAGATGATACAAATAGTAGCGGATTGAGCTGCGTGCTCAGTTTTGCGTTCCCAGCGTGTGCGTGCACACAAACACAAATATACACACACACACATGTCCGAGTTAGATTTTGCTTCTGTGCACGCACAGAAAGCAAAATCTTGCAAGGGGGCATGTGCACGCATACGAGAGTTTGGCCCAAAAAAAATTATCCATTTTTTACCACCACCACCCCAAAAAAATAATTCCGAAATCTCACACGTGGTCCCTTGCAAGATTTTGCTGAAATGCTCCTAAGATTCCAAATTGCTCGCCCAACTCCCAAGACACATTCCTGACACAGAGTTTATGGCTCCATGTGTGCAGGTATATCTGGATGGGAGAAAATGAGGGCGTCCTTGAATGTGTGAATGTAAGTGAGAAACATCCATGCCTTTTCCAATCTTCTTTCTTTCTCTTTCTTTCTTTCCTTCTTTCTTTCTTTCCTTCCTTCTTTCTTTCTTTCTTTCCTTTCTTCTTTCTTTCTTTCTTTCTTCCTTTCCTTCCTTCTTTCTTTCCTTCTTTCTTTCCTTCTTTCTTTCTTTCTTTCCTTCTTTCTTTCTTTCCTTCCTTCTTTCTTTATTTCTTTCTTTCCTTTCTTCTTTCTTTCCTTCTTTCTTTCCTTCTTTCTTTCCTTCTTTCTTTCTTTCCTTCCTTCCTTCCTTCTTTCTTTCCTTCCTTCTTTCCTTCCTTCCTTCCATCTTTCTTTCTCTCTCTCTCTCTCTTTCTTTCTTTCCCTTCCTCTCTCCTCTGCAGCTGGAGAAGGAAACAGGTACTTGGCTTACTTTCCTGGTGGTGAGGCTCAGAGACCGCCAGCCCTGCCCATCCACTGGCTTTCTAGGCAACACATTTCAGACATAAATACATTAGAAAGTGTCCAGAGGCACTTAATGAGAAGAGCCCTTCACGCCTCCACTCGCAACAGAATGCCTTAAGCAACCACACTTGAAATCCTGGGCTTAGAATGCTTAGAACCAGGTCGCCTTCGACGCGATCTAAGCATAGCTCATAAAATCATCTGCTGCAACGTCCTTCCTGTCAAGGACTACTTCAGCTTCAACCACAACAATACATGAGCACACAAAAGATACAAACTCAACGTAAACCGCTCCAAACTCGACTGTAGAAAATATGACTTTAGCAACAGAGTGGTTAATGCCTGGAATTCACTACCAAACTCTAGTTTTGTCACCAAACCCCAAAAACTTTACCCTAAAATTATCCACTGTTGACCTCACCCTGTTCCCAAGAGGTCAGTAAGGGGCATGCGTAAGTGCACCAGTGTGCCTTCTGTCCCCTGTCCTAATGTTTCCCTCTTATTAGTACCCATTTCATGTATATAGACAGCGTTATATCTATGTATATTACCAATACATACTTGACAAAATAAAATAAGTAAATTTAAAAATGCATAATCTGAACTGTATTCCATAAAATAGCTAGTTGTGCAATTACCAGAAAGCTGTAAAACAATTCTTGGAGTCCTGGGAGTGGGGCGCCATACAAATCCAATGAATGAATGAATGAATGAATGAATGAATGAATGAGTGAGTGAGTGAGTGAGTGAGTGAGTGAGTGAGTGAGTGAGTGAGTGAGTGAGTGCCTGAGTGAGTGAGTAAGTAAGTAAGTAAGAAAATAAGTAAACAAACAAACATATGCCTTTCTCTGGAGCAACTTGTCCCCCATTCAATTCAAAGAAACCTGAATTGGTATTATTTTATTTATTTATTTTATTTATTTATTTTGTCCAATACACAATGAGGGTTTTTAGTAGGTATATATCTATATACACATAGTAAAATACATGATGAAGGTTATAGAGGAGATACTCATAGTAAAATATATCTAAGAAAGAAGAGAAGAGAAGATATAGGAATAGAACATATCAATGAAAGAATAGAAGAAGAGATATAGGAATAGAAGAAAGGTATAGGAGATATAGGAGAGCAATAGGACAGGGGATGGAAGGCACTCTAATGCACTTGTACTCGCCCCTTACTGACCTCCTAGGAATCTGGATAGGTCAACTGTAGATAATCTAAGGGTAAAGTGGTGGGGGTTTGGGGATGACACTATGGAGTCCGGTAATGAGTTCCACGCTTCGACAACTCGGTTACTGAAGTCATATTTTTTACAGTCAAGTTTGGAGCGGTTAATATTAAGTTTAAATCTGTTGCGTGCTCTTGTGTTGTTATGGTTGAAGCTGAAGTAGTCGCGGACAGGCAGGATGTTGCAGCATATGATCTTGTGGCCAATACTTAGATCATGTTTAAGGCGTCTAACTAGGACTGCACAGTTCCATTGAATTAAACAGCATTTACAAAGCGGTTTTAATGATCACTGAGCAAAGAGGCAATTCTAGGGAACAGCCCAGTTATTTTAAGACTTGCTCTTAGTGTGATGGGATGTTTATCTATTACAGTGATCCCTCGAGTTTCGCGATCTCGATCTTCGCGAAACGCTATATCGCGATTTTTCCACCCGATGACGTCACTCTCTTCCTTCCTTTCTCAGCTTTCTTTCTCTCTCTCTTTCTCTATCTTGCTTCTTCCTCTCTCACACTCTCTTCCTTCCTCCCTCTCTCATCTCTTTCTTTCCTCCTCTCTCTTTCTCTATCTCTCCCCCTCTTGCTGGCGGGTGGCGGGCGGCGGGCGGGCGAGCGGGGGCATCAGCGAGGAGCCGGGGTTTCCCCTTTGCGTGGGCGGCTGGGAAACCCCGATCTTCGTCTGCTCGCTGCTGCTGCGCCGAGCAGATCAGCTGCTGGGCGGCCGAAGGAACCTTCCCTGGGTCTTCCCGGCCGCCCACGCAAAGGGGAAACCCCGGCTCCTCGCTGATGCCCGCCGCTCGCCCGCCCGCCAGCAAGAGGGGGAAGACCCAGGGAAGGTTCCTTCGGCCGCCCAGCAGCTGATCTGCTCGGTAGCGCAGCAGCAGCGAGGAGCCGAATCGGGTTTCCCCTTTGCGTGGGCGGCGGGGAATGCAAACTCCACCATCTACGCATGCGCGGCCATAGAAAAAAGGGCGCGCATGCGCAGATGGTGTTTTTACTTCCGCAACCCTACATCGCAAAAAATCGATTATCGCGAGGGGTCTTGGAACGGAACCCTCGCGATAATAGAGGGATCACTGTACCTCCATTTTGGGCACAGGAAGCAAAAATATCACGAAAGGATACATGTACATCATGTACAAGGGCACGTGATTTTGGTGGGGTTTTTTGTTTCCGTGCATGCGCAGAAGCAAAAAATGACCAAAACCTCATGTTTGTGTGTGTGCATCCCCTTATGAGATTTTGCTTCCTGCGTGTGCACAGAAGCATAATCTTGCTAGACGTGCACACGTAGATACCAGAGACACGAAGCACCATGCGCAGCTCCAGTTTTACCACCGGTGTGGCATCCTCATTCGTACCGGTAGGATTCTGCTCCATTCCCATCTGACTGTGCCCTCCCCCACCACCACATACTTTAAGTCTTTTGTTTCACTACAGGCTCACAAGTAAGCAGAAACACTCGGAGACTCTACAGCGCTTAACTCTTTCCCGCCATTTTCAACTTCTCCCCCTCCAAAGCTTCGCTTCCTGCTTGCTTGAAAGTCTCTGCTGATTGGCTGTTGCAGTGAAACTGGAACGACAGGTCATGCGAGACCTCTTCTCCTCTCCCCCAGGTTGTTACTAATTTAGTATGCACTACAGAGCGCCTCTTCTTTTGCTTGTGTTCACCTAAACAGGCGTCGGCAAATTTAAATATTGACACATGAGCAGTGCCGGAAGCTCAGCTTCTGCGGAAGAGCCACACTCAAGCGGCCCAAGAGCTACGTTTGGCTCACGAGCCATAGTTTGCCGACCCTTGGTATAGGGTTCCCTCCAGGTGGGGGTTGCTGCTCTTGCTGTTCCCGGTCGTTGCATGTCCAGCTTCGTCTCTCCACTGTGCATGTGCGCCTGAGCTAGATTTTGCTTCTGTGCACGTGTAGGAAAAACTAGACAATGTCACTTGGCGGGTCCTAGGGGAAGAGCCTTCTCTTTGGTGGGCCCCGGCCCTCTGGAATCAACTCTCCCACCCTGCTTGCCTTGTCACTAGAATGTGTAGGATGCTGCTGTATGTTTCTGAATGTTTGGTTTTTAAATTTTTAACTTTCTAAATTATTTTAAATGAATTATTTCTGTTAATTGGATTTAGAGCAGTTTTATCTTCAGAGTCTAATAAATTATTGTTGTTGTTGTTGTTGTTGTTGTTGTTATTATTATTATTATTTATATATTATATTTTTATTGAAATGTTGTAAGGCGCCCCGAGTTCATGGAGAGGGGCAGCATATAAATCCAATAAGTAAATTAATAAATTAATAAATTAATAAATTAATAAATTATTAAATTAATAAATTAATAAATTAATAAATTAATAAATTAATAAATTAATAAATTAATAAATTAATAAATTAATAAATTAATAAATTAATAAATTAATAAATTAATAAATTAATAAATTAATAAATTAATAAATTAATAAATTAATAAATTAATAAATTAATAAATTAATAAATTAATTAATACATTAATACATTAATACATTAATACATTAATACATTAATACATTAATACATTAATACATTAATACATTAATACATTAATACATTAATACATTAATACATTAATACATTAATACATTAATACATCAACAAATTAATAAATCAACAAATTAATAAATCAACAAATTAATAAATCAACAAATTAATAAATCAACAAATTAATAAATCAACAAATTAATAAATAAAATATTGCGATGAGATGTGCGCATGAGAGAGATTTTGACCATTTTTTTTCCTTCAGCGCATGCACAGAAGCAAAAAAATCGCCAAAATCTCACACTCACACGCATACCCTTGCAAGATTTTTCACCCTGGACATTCACAGAAGCAAAATCTCGCTTGGCCCCACGCGCACACATGCTGGAGATGCGAAGCTGTACGTACAACTCAATTTTCGCTAGCGGTGCAGCGTCCTTATCCGTACCAACCCACTACTGGTTTCCTCTATTATTCTGTTCTATTCTAAAAACACAGCACAACCTTTAAAGCCCTACATGGCATTGGGCCAGAATACATCTGGAACCGCCTTCTACCTCATGAATCCCAGCGGTCGATAAGGTCCCACAGAGTTGGCCTTCTCCGGGTCCCATTGACCAAACAATGTTGTTTGGCGGGCCCCAGGGGAAGAGCCTATTCTGTGGCGGCCCCGGCCCTCTGGAATCAACTCCCTCCAGAGATTAGAACGGCCCCCACCCTCCTTGTCTTTCGCAAATTACTCAAGACCCACTTTTGTTGCCAGGCATGGGGGAGTTAGGATATTCCTTCCCCTAGGCCATTACAAGTTATGCATGGTATGTTTGTGTGTATGTTTGGTTTTTATAATAAGGGTTTTTAGTTGTTTATTATATTGGATTGTTACATGTTGTTTTTTATCATTGTTGTTAGCCGCCCTGAGTCTGCGGAGAGGGGCGGCATAAAAATCTAATAAATAATAATAACAATAACCTAGAAACAGAGGAATTTTAAAGGTCCAGCTCAGATTCACTGGGCACATTGCTGCCTGCCCCCCCCCCCCCAAAATGAAAGAAAGCTGCACTTCCCATCCCTTCCTCCCTCCCTCCCACCCTCCCTCCCAACCTCTGCTTGCTAACTGCGGCAACGCTACCCTTCCCATCCAGCCATGCCTGACGACCACAAAAGATGGGAGAGTGGGAGGAACAGAAATGGCTGTGCCACAGGCCCCATGCTTCAAATCACACTTCGCCACCTGTGAAATAAATGGCCGGGCTAGAAGAGCAGAGATGGGGGGGGGGGAGAGATTGGACAGGAATGACCCCCCCCCACAGGGAATCGATACAATGCACTTAGTAGGCAGAGTGACAGAGACAAAAACGCATGTCAGGCGGGGCGTTGCATTCGTTCTGCCCACCACCCACCTCCCACCGGTAATAATTCTCCAGCTAACAGGTAAGCTATTCTCAGCTGAACGATCCTGTCTTTAAGGAGAAGTTGCTACATCCGGAATGAAAGAATTTCCCACCAGGTTTACAAAGTGATGTGCCCGTTGCAAAGATTGTGCATGGCTCTTCTCTTGAACCAGCCTTTTGGTTGTTGTTTTTGTCACCACCACCACCACCCAAAAATATCTGGGTGCCGTGGGGGAAAATGGTGCCTGTTAAAGGAAGAAGGAAGGTTGAGAGGCAGATCAGGGGTCGCCAACCTTGGCAACTTTAAGACTTGTGGACTTCAACTTCCAGCAATGCTGGCCTAGGAATTCTGGGAATATTGTTATGTTATGTTATATTATATTATATTATATTATATTATATTATATTATATTATATTATATTATATTATATTATATTATATTATATTATATTATATTATATTATATTATATTATATTATATTATATTATATTATATTATATTATATTATATTATATTATATTATATTATATTATATTATATTATATTATATTATATTATATTATATTATATTATATTATATTATATTATATTATATTATATTATATTATATTATATTATATTATATTATATTATATTATATTATATTATATTATATTATATTATATTATATTATATTATATTATATTATATTATACAGTGATCCCTCGGTTAGCGCGGGGGTTACGTTCCAAGACCTCCCGCGCTAACCGATTTCCGCGTTATACTGGATGCGGAAGTAAAAACACCATCTGCGCATGCGCGCCCTTTGTTCCATGGCCGCACATGCGCAGAAGGTGGAGCGACGCAAGTTCGGAGGCTGGCAATGCAATGGTGATTTTTCCGGGCTCCTCGCCGCTACCCACAGGGCAGCGCTGGCGGCAATGGCAATGGCAACCCTCCCTCCTTCCCTCCTTCCCTTCTCTCCCTCCCTCCTTCCTCTCACCGGCTTTCTTGGGGCAGCGCTGGCGGCAATGGCAATGGCAACCCTCCCTCCTTCCCTTCTCTCCCTCCCTCCTTCCTTCCTGATTTTGGCCAATCAGCAATCAGTATGACGTCATCGGGCGGGAAAAACCGTGGTGTAGGAAAAAAAAACGCGGACTTATTTTTTAATTAATATTTTTTGAAAAACCGCGTTGCAGCATTTCACGCTAATCGAGAACGCGCAAATCGAGGGATCACTGTATTATATTATATTATATTATATTATATTATATTATATTATATTATATTATATTATATTATATTATATTATATTATATTATATTATATTTATTATATTTATTATATTTATTATATATTATATATTATATTATATTATATTATATTATATTATATTATATTATATTATATTATATTATATTATATTATATTATATTATATTATATTATATTATATTATATTATATTATATTATATTATATTATATTATATTATATTATATTATATTATATTATATTATATTATATTATATTATATTACTGTAATGTACTGTACCATACTATTACTATACTATTACTATACTGGACTATGCTATACTACACTACACTACACTACACTACACTATACTATACTACACTATATTTTATTTTATTTTATTTTATAAGCCATCCTTCTCCAGTGCATTCAGGGCAACGTACAGGAAAAAAAATACAAAATCTTAAAACCCCAAACATTAAAAGAAAGCCATTTGCCCATGATTCATTCAATATCACTAATATACTACTGACTGGAGTTGAGTTTTGTCGCAAAGGTGTGTTTTTAAAGCCTTTCGAAAGGCCAGGAGGGTGGGGGCAATGCGAATCTCTGGGGGGAGTTGATTCCATAGGACTGCAGCCACCACAGAGAAGGCCCTTCCCCTCAGCCCTACCAGTTGGTACTGCTTGGCTGACGGGACCTGGAGAAGGCCGACTCTGTGGGATCTAACTGGCCGTGAGATATAAGAGGCAGGAGACGGCCATGTAGGTAATTGAAATCCACAAGTCTTAAGGTTGCCAAGGTTGGCATTAGATTGTGGCCTGGATAGGAACTGAAATGCAGAGCTTTGATGACAAAGATGACACCAGAGCTATTGAAGGATAAATTGCTTATCATTTAGAAGGCAGGTTTGCGGGGAGAAGCTCTTTGGTTTTCTTAAAGGGGGTCAGGTTGATAGCTGTAATGGTACCATGGAAACTTTGCCTGTTTAAATGTCAGTGGCAGCTGCCATACCTAGCAAAATTAAAAGCTTGTTCTCTCTCTCTCTCTCTCTCTCTCTCCCCCACACACCTTTTTTTTCTTTGGATCTTGACTATTTTATTGTGAATCTAAGGGCAGGGATTGTGTCAGCTTTTGATTAAGGAATGGGCTTAACATATCCATACATCCTCAATATCCCTCCCTCTCTCAATATAACATCTATTGTTATCTAATTTTTCCTCTTTCTTGAGGGTTTAAATTCAATAAGAATAGAGCTGGAAGGGAATCTAGAGCTTTAACAGATTGACAGAGTTGGAAGGGATCTTGGAGGTCTTCTAGTCCAACCTCTTGCTCAAACAGGAGACCCTATAAAATTTGAGACAGGTGGGCTGTTCAGTCTCCTCTTAAAAACTTCCAGTGATGAAGCACCCAAGACGTCTGAAAGGTTTTCTAATTCTCTAATTCTAATTAATAATTCTAATTTTCAAATTCTGACCTCCAATTTAATCTCACGATTTTTTTCCCTTTCTTTCTTTCTTTCTTTCTTTCTTTCTTTCTTTCTTTCTTTCTTTCTTCCTTCTTTTCTTTTTTCTTTCTTTCTTTCTTTCTCCCTCTCTCTCCCTTCCTCTTTCTTTCTTTCTTTCTTTCTTTCTTTCTGACTAACTCAGCATATTAACTGCTGAACCACCATGGCTCCCTAAGTGACTGGTCCTTAAGTGAGGATTTCCTGTAAACAGTGGTACCTCTACCTATGAACACCTCTACTTACGAACTTTTCTAGATAAGAACCGAATGTTCAAGATTTTATTGCTTCTTCTCAAGAACCATTTTCCACTTACAAACCTGAGCCTCCGAAACTGTAACCGGAAAAGGCAGGGAGAAGCCTCCATGGGACTTATCTAAGAATCTCCTGGGAGGAAACAGGGCCGGAAAGGCAGGGAGAAGCCTCCATGTGGCTTCTCTAGGAATCTCCTGGGAGGAAACAGGGCCGGAAAGGCAGGGAGAAGCATCCATGGGGCCTCTCTAGAAATCTCCTGGGAGGAAACAGGGCCGGAAAAGTTGGGGAGAAGCCTCCGTGGGGCCTCTCTAGGAATCTCCTGGGAGGAAACAGGGCCTCCACCCTCCCTGTGGTTTCCCCAATCGCACACATTATTTGCTTTTACATTGATTCCTATAGAAAAATGGCTTCTTCTTACAAATTTTTCTATTTAAGACCCTGGTCACGGAACGAATTAAGTTTCCTTAATTTCCTTAAGTTTCCACTGTATTGGAAAATCCTATCTATTTCTTGAATGGTTATATTTTAAAATCTGCAGAATGGTTATATTTTAAAATCTGTCTGGCCAGTACTAAGACCACTCCGGAAATTACCAACAGCAACGTGTCATGGGCCATGACTCATATATTTTTCTAGGACTTCTACTAAACCTGACTTTTTCCAATGGCCTTCAGGGATTAGGAACCCTTTCTGATTGTTATCTTTGGGGGATTGGATGTTTGCCGTTGGTATCATTGGCATTTAGCAATTATCACATTCATGGTCATCTAATTATCCTTTCAAGGTTTGTGCCTGGGAAAGGGACCTTAAGAGCATTTTAAATTAAATCAAATTGAATATTTTGAGTTCCCTTGAAAGCAGACAGATTACAAATCACAACAAACTATTTAATGCCACATTAGTGGGATTCTGTAAATTAGTGGGGGGGGGGGGGTCGGGGGGTTCCAGGTCTTGTGCTTGGCAAATCATTAGGTTTACATAAAAACTCCTGCACCTGCAATTGAAACCAGAAATTTTTATTCCAGAACTAGAGAGAATAACAGAATTGAAAGAAAAAAAAATAGAATATAGAATGATAGGATTGAAGGGACTTTGGAAATCTTCCAGTCTAACCCCAATGCTCAAATAGGACATTTATATCATTATGGACAAAAGGCTCTCCAATCTCTTCTTGAAAACTTGAAAACTCATAGCTTCTGGAGGGAAGTCGTTCCACTGATAAGTTGTTCTAACTGTCAGGAAATTTCTCCTTAGTTCTAGGTTGCTCTCTTCTTGATTTGTTTCCATTCATTCATTCATTCATTCATTCATTCATTCATTCATTCATTCATTCATTCATTGTTAGAGTTGAAAGGGATCATGAAGGCCATCGAGTTCAACCCCCTGCCCAAGTAGGAACCCTATAGTACACCAGTCAAGTGGCAGTTCAATCTTCTCTTAAAAATGTCCAGAGTGTTGGAGTTCACAACGTCCGCTGGTAGGTTGTTCGATTGGTTGATCGCTCTGACCGTCAGGAAGTTCCTCCTTATCTCCATGTTGAATCTCTCCTTGGTCAGCTTCCAGCCGTTGTTCCTTGTCCGGCCCTCTGGTGCCCTGGAGAATAAAGTGATCCCCTCCTCTCTGTGACATCCCCTCATATACTTGTAGACTGCTATCATGTCCGCTCTGGCCCTCCTTTTCTCTAGGCTATCCATGCCCAGTTCCCTCAGTCTCTCTTCGTAAGTCTTGGTTTCCATCCATTGTTACTTGTCCTGACTTCAGGCGCTTCGGAGAAAAGGTTGACCCCTTCTCTGTAACAGCTCTGAAACATTGGGAGACAAAGCACAGCGGGGAAATGGAACTTCATTATTATATATACTGATCATAGTAACAATTCTATATGCTCAAAAATGTAGTATAGAGCCAACTCTTACAATAGAAAAATGGATGGGGAAAAATGAAGCCAATTGACAGGGATCGAGGCGTTAACCGTTCTAACTAGGGGAAAGAATATAACTTTCACTCCACTTGGAAATTTGCTTCTTGCTCAAAAGAAATTAAATGATTTTTTGATTTGGAGTTTTAAACAGGTTGTTGTAGAAATGTCTAGCATCTATTATCTTTATATAGGCGAAGTCATGATTTTATTATGTTATTTACTGCCCCTGGAAAAAGTTAGAAGTCACTGCATTGTTCCCTCTCTTCCTTACCTTATTTCCCTTTCCTTTTCTCCTTATCCTCTTTCCCATGTCTTTATTTTGATTTATATTTTATATTAAGAAAGTAATAATAATAATAATAATAATAATAATAATAATAATAAGTGGCCTTTTGCAAAATCTCCATCTGTCAATTGCAAAAGGCCGCTTTACTGGGATCGCCACTACACGAAATCCATCCTAGTGATTTATTTATTAGATTTGTATGCCGCCCCTCCCCGTGATCTCGTTTACTGTGTTGTAAATAATAATAATAATAATAATAATAATAATAATAATAACAACAACAACAACAACTATAATAATAATAATAATAACAACAACAACTATAATAATAATAATAATAATAATAATAATAATAATAATAATAATAATAATAATAATAATAGTCAGAACTACCATCTACCAGTGGCAAAGAACTGGTGGGATCATAAGCCCGAAAAAGTGGTCGAAATGAACAAGCAAAACTACTGTGGGACTTCCGACTTCAGACTGACCGAATTCTGAAGCATAACACACCAGACAGCCTGATTGTGGAGAAAAGGAAATTATGGATCATCAACATCGCAATCCCAGGGGACAGCAGAATTGAGGAGAAGCAGCTAGAGAATTAGTGAAATACAAAGATCTAAAAATCTAGCTGCAAAGACTCTGGCATAAGCCCGTGAAAGTGGTCCCAGTGGTACTTGGCACGCTGGGCGCAGTGCCAAAGGATCTCAGTGGACAATTGAAAACCATTGGAATTGACAAAATCTCCATCTGTCAATTGCAAAGAACATAATTCGCCACTACATCACGTAGTCCTAGGTGCTTGGGAAGTGCCCGACTAGTGATGAAATACGAAATCCAGCATAGTGATCTCGTTTGCTGTGTTATATTGACATTATTATTATTATTATTATTATTATTATTATTATTATTAACTAAAAGAAGAAGAAACTCCTAGTACCCATGATATAGAATAATTAAAATATATAGAATAATTAAAATATCCAGGGATGGGTTCAACTTACCTTCGCCACCAGCTCACATTGCAACATTGCATGAGGGCACATGCTCCACTCACACGCAAGCATGCGTCCCCTCCTTCAATTCTTTCTGTGCATACTATAATCAGCCGGAAACACAACTGAGAAGCTGATCAGCTGTGCTTTGGGTGAAGGAATAATAGCAATAGCATTTAGACTTATATACCACTTCATAGCGCTTTTACAGCCCGTTCTAAGCAGTTTACAAAATCAGCCTCTTGCCCCCAACAATCTGGGTCCTCATTTTACTCCCTTTGGAAGGATGGAAGGCTGAGTCAACCTTTAGCTGGTGGTGAGATTTGAACTGCTGAACTACAGCTAGCATAAGGGTAACTATAAACCCAGGGGAGGGCGGGAGTGCCCTTCTCCCAGCAGCAGCAGAAGAAAAAAGTTACAAACAGTAAAAAATTCGGAAACCATTCCAAAAAAAAAAGACCAGCACTGACTGTACTGGATCCATGAAGACCACAGACCAGCACTGACTGTACCAGATCCATGAAGCCATCATGACGTCGCCAGTAGATCACTACCAGTTTGGGTGATCCAGTCCAAATCGGGAGGATCACACCCCTGAAAATGTTTCATCATAGCCCTACAATTTGACTTTTTAGAATTCTCTTCAGAGAAGGGCTGCAAAAAAATGTTACTACCACACTATGGGCATGGGTTATTTTGTGTGTGTGGCTTGCCGGCCATGTGACCAGGTGGGAGTGGCTTGATGATCATGTGAGTGGCTTAAAGGTGGCCAACTTGATGTCACTCACGTCAAGTGTTTGGGTTAGGGTGCCTGGCCTCTCCTCGCCTCAAAGAGATACAATTTCTCTGTCTATTTACTATCTATCTATCTATCTATCTATCTATCTATCTATCTATCTATCTATCTATTTATCAGATTTGTATGCCGCCCCTCTCCGTAGACTCGGGGTGGCTAACAACAATAATAAGACAATATAAACAAATCTAATATTTAAGTAAATTTAAAAACCCTAATTTAAGAAACCAATCATACATACAAACATACCATGCATAAATTTTATAAGCCTAGGGGGAAGGGAAAATCTCAATTCCCCCATGCCTGGCGACAGAGGTGGGTTTTAAGGAGCTTACAAAAGGCAACTCTGATATCTGGGGGGAGTTGGCTCCAGAGGGTCGGGGCCGCCACAGAGAAGGCTCTTCCCCTGGGTCCCGCCAAATGACATTGTTTAATCGAGGGGACCCGGAGAAGGCCAACTCTGTGAGACCTAACTGGTCGCTGGGATTCGTGCGGCAGAAGGCGGTCCTGGAGATATTCTGGTCCGATGCCATGAAGGGCTTTATGGGTCATAACCAACACTTTGAATTGTGACCAGAAACTGATCGGCAACCAATGCAGACTGCAGAATGTTGGTGTAACATGGGCATATTTAGGAAAGCCCATGATAGCTCTCGCAGCTGCATTCTGCACTATTCACTATTCGCTATTACTGAACATCCAAAATATACTATTTAATTCAATGTATATATGCCATATGTGTATATACATATTACACACAGGCAAACAAAAATATATATTATCTACTATAAAAACTGTATGTATATGTACACACCCAAAAGCAACACAAACACACACACAGCTCTTCTAAAATTATACACATTCAATCTCATTACGGTGATAGGAAAAACATATACAGAGCCCAGAAGGGAAAAAAAGAAAAAAAATTCAAAAAAGTTTTTTCTACTGTTTCTGGGTATCTGACCAAAGTTTTTCTACCGGTTCTGCGTACTTGGCTAGACCTGTAGGAGCTCATCACTGATTTTCTCCATTTCATTTCATTAATTCTATTTTTTCCAATTTGGTTTTAGCAAGAGAGCTCCATACGTCTTTCAACGGAGGACTTAGAAAATTGCTGAACTTTACCAGTAATCCTCAGATACAATAACAAGCAAACCCACTCAATGTATGTAATTTTAAGATGCATAAAATGCACATATCCGTCCTTTCCAGTTCTGGGCTATACAATTTAACCTCTCGGAATTTTATTAAACCACACAATATTGAGTGGAAATTACAGAGAGGCAGCAGGGCAGCTTCTCAGAAGGAAAACTATTCAGCTCGCAAAAGAATACATCATTATATAATCCATAATAACTTCAAATTGCAATTCCAAATGCTAGAAGATTGTTTTTTTGATGATAGATGAAAGGTTCCCTCTAAAATCTATCCATATTTCAAAATTGTTCAGATGCGATTTTGCAATGGGGTTTTTTTTTATGGCTAGATGCCTTCCAACCAGTCTCATCATTTCAATTAAAAATAATAATAATAATAATAATAATAATAATAATAATAATAATAATAATAATAATAATCTTTCTTTAGTTGTTATTGTTAAAAAGAAAATTCAATAGAGAAGATGATTTTAAGGCTCTCAGGAAGAGAAGGTACATCATACACAAAATGACAAAATTGTCCTTGGAGGAGGAAGAATCCCTGGCAGGTCAACATCTAGGGAACATTGACGTGGTATGCACCTCCCTGGGTTTGGGGCAGTGTTGGGATTCAGATCTACCAGTTCTGTGGGCATGGCTTAGTGAGTGCGGCAGAGAAGGATACTGAAAAATCCCCATTTCCTTTCCATTCTAGAGAAAGAACAGAACAGAACAGAATAGAATATGACTTCAGTAACCGAGTTGTCGAAGCGTGGAACTCATTACCGGACTCCATAGTGTCATCCCCAAACCCCCAACACTTTACCCTTAGATTATCTACGGTTGACCTATCCAGATTCCTAAGAGGTCAGTAAGGGGCGAGTACAAGTGCACTAGAGTGCCTTCCGTCCCCTGTCCTGTTGCTCTCCTATATCTCCTATACCTTTCTTCTATTCCTATATCTCTTCTTCTATTCTTTCATTGATATGTTCTATTCCTATATCTTCTTTTCTATTCTTTCTTAGATATATTTTACTATGAGTATATCCTCTATAACCTTCAAAAGTGTGTCTTATACTCTGAAAAATACAGTATTTTTGTATTTTGTATTTTATAGAAACATAGAAACATAGAAGACTGACGGCAGAAAAAGACCTCATGGTCCATCTAGTCTGCCCTAATACTATTTCCTGTATTTTATCTTACAATGGATATATGTTTATCCCAGGCATGTTTAAATTCGGTTACTGTGGATTTACCAACCACGTCTGCTGGAAGTTTGTTCCAAGGATCTACTACTCTTTCAGTAACATAATATTTTCTCATGTTGCCTTTGATCTTTCCCCCAACTAACTTCAGATTGTGTCCCCTTGTTCTTGTGTTCACTTTCCTATTAAAAACACTTCCCTCCTGAACCCTATTTAACCCTTTAACATATTTAAATGTTTCGATCATGTCCCCCCCTTTTCCTTCTGTCTTCCAGACTATACAGATTGAGTTCATTTAGTCTTGCCTGATACGTTTTATACTTAAGACCTTCCACCATTCTTGTAGCCCGTCTTTGGACCCGTTCAATTTTGTCAATATCTTTTTGTAGGTGAGGTCTCCAGAACTGAACACAGTACTCCAAATGTGGTCTCACCAGCGCTCTGTATAAGGGGATCACAATCTCCCTCTTCCTGCTTGTTATACCTCTAGCTATGCAGCCAAGCATCCTACTTGCTTTCCCTACCGCCTGACTGCACTGCTCACCCATTTTGAGACTGTCAGAAATCACTACCCCTAAATCCTTCTCTTCTGAAGTTTTTGCTAACACAGAACTGCCAATGCAATACTCAGATTGAGGATTCCTTTTCCCCAAGTGCATTATTTTACATTTGGAAACATTAAACTGCAGTTTCCATTGCTTTGACCATTTATCTAGTAAAGCTAAATCATTTACCATATTACAGACGCCTCCAGGAATATCAACCCTATTGCACACTTTAGAGTCATCGGCAAATAGGCAAACCTTCCCTACCAGACCTTCCCCTATGTCACTCACAAACATATTAAAAAGAATAGGACCCAGAACAGACCCTTGTGGCACACCGCTTGTAACCTGTCTCTGCTCAGAATACTCGCCATTAACAATAACTCTCTGATGTCTATGCTTCAGCCAGCTTGAAATCCACTGAACTATCCAGAGATTAAGTCCAATCTTCACTAATTTATCCATCAGCTCTTTATGTGGAACCGTATCAAAGGCTTTGCTGAAGTCCAGATAGGCAATATCCACGGCACCACCTTGATCCAACACCTTTGTGACATAGTCAAAGAAATCAATGAGATTAGTCTGACATGATTTGCCTTCAGTAAAGCCATGCTGATTTGGGTCCAATAAGTTATTGTTTTTTAGGTGCTGATTTATCCTCTTTTTGAGTAGAGTCTCCATCATTTTAACTACAACTGATGTCAAGCTAACTGGCCTGTAGTTACCAGCTTCTTCTCTACTGCCCTTCTTGTGGATAGGCACAACACTGGCCATTCTCCAATCCTCAGGAACATCTCCTGTTAACAGGGATTGGTTAAACAAATCAGTCAGGGGGGTAGCAATGACAGATCTGAGTTCTTTAAGAACTCTGGGGTGGATGCCATCTGGACCCATTGCCTTATTTATCTTTAATCGTTCAAGTTCTTCTAAGACATCGGCTTCTAAGATCACTGGAGCTGAATCCGTACAGCTGGAAGCAATGCTATATCCCCCCATAGTATTATTTTGTAAGGTGTCTTTTGAGAAAACTGAACAGAAGTAGCTATTGAAATGGTCAGCGATCTCCTTATTCCCATCAATGCATGTATTATTCCCGGTACTAAGCTTTGTGATGCTGCAGTTTTTCTTCTTCCTATCACTAATATATCTGAAGAAGGTTTTATCCCCCTTCTTTACAGATTTTGCAATTTCTTCCTCTTTTGAGGCTTTAGCAGCATATATTATCTGTTTCGCCTCCTTCTATAACTTTTTTTTTTTTTAAGGTTTAAAAACAAATCATTGATGAAGATATTGAACAACCATTATGGAGCCTGCCCGTCTTGGTCGTGACAGTCATATTACCAACCCGGTTTGTTTGTTTATTTATGTGTTTGTTTGTTTGTTCGCTCGTTCATTCATTCATTCATTCATTCCTGGGTAAAAGTTTGGGGGTTTTTCTCCACTTTTAGACAGTGCAATACCATATACCTTCAATCTTCAACACAAACAATGAATTTATATTTATATTCAGTATTAATTATCCAACAAAACGCTGCCTCCTTTACTTCTATCAACCTGGAAAACTTTTGACTTTTTCAATATCATTATACAGACTTGCAATACTATTTGTTATTACATCTCATCTATTTGCTTTCCCTTATCTATTAAATTTTATTACATTTACGGCCAAAGTGATTATTTTCAATTGCCATGCATCCTTCTTTACTTCTTAAAAAGGTCTTTGCCCCTAATAAGATACTAATTGCCCTTCAAAAAGGAAAAAAAATACTCTTAAATGTTAATTATCCATAGGTTATCATCCAAATCCAAATTTATTTATTTATTCAATTTCTATGCCGCCCAACTCCCTAAGGACTCTAGGTGGCTCAGCAGAAATATAAAACATCAATAATAGATTTGATGACACTTCTTTTTTTATAGTATTCATTAAGCAAATATGACAGTTGTTAAGTGAACCAACAGTTTGCTGTGGATATTTATGGGGCCGTCTCCTGCCACATACCATAAGCAATGCAGGCTGGCAGGACCTTGGGGTAGAGCCTTCTCTGTTGCCGCCCCAGCTCTTTGGAATCAGCTCCCACCCACACTTCTCATACCCTGTTGGTTTTCAATAAAGCCATGAAGACCTGGATATGCCAGCAGGCTTGGGGCCCCTAAATTAACACCAACTTGACCACCTGTATGAACATGACTATTTGAATGGTATGTATGTGTGTTGCGAGTTGCTGGTTATGAGTTTCAATTAGGGTTTTAGAATTATATTTTTTCTTGACTTCTTGTTATATTGTAATTTTGTATGGAAATTTTGTATTGTTGTAAGCCGCCCTGAGTCCCTCAAGTCAAATAAAATAAAATAAATTTAAAAATAAATATGGTTCTGCAAAAACTTAAAAGTATCGGTTTTCAGGAAAAGTATGATAAAACAGAATCTCATGACTGTGGAACACAGGAAAGAGCCCTAAATGTTTGTTTTTAAAAAATAATAATTTAATTTTAAAAGTTTTATTGATAAACATATACACATAACACACAGAAGAAAGACATATAAAAACATTGGACATTTGTATAGCAAATGAGCCGGGGTGGTGCAGCAGGTAGAGTGCTGTACTGCAGGCCACTGGAGCTGACTGTAGATCTGTAGGTCAGTGGTTCAAATCTCATCACCGGCTCAAGGTTGACTCAGCCTTTCATCCTTCCAAGGTGGGTAAAATGAGGACCCGGATTGTGGGGGCAATAGGCTGGCTCTGTTAAAAAGTGCTATTGCTAACATGTTGTAAGCTGCCCTGAGTCTAAGGAGAAGGGCGGCATTAAAAAATCGAATTAATTAATTAACTAATTAATTAATTAATTAATTAATCTGTGTTACATTTCTTATTGTGCTCACAACCTATTACGCAACTATTTTGCATATTTATTGTAGAAAGCTCATATACATTGATCTTATTTATATTTCTAATCCTATATCTATTTTCCCTTAACTCATTTATCACCAAGAAATATCTCTTTTAAAAAAAAATCTTTTTCACTCCTAGAACTATTGTTATGGCTATATGTACAGCAATTGGGGCAATTAGATCTAGACACCCCCCGCCCCCCAGTCAAAAAATTTGATGTATGGCTGTGATTGAATTGTTTGATTGATTTTAATATACTGGGTTTTTAGCTTACGTAGTTTTTAAAATTAATTAGATTTGTTAGTGAATAGTATTCTCTATTTTATATTGTAACCTGTGAGCCGCCCCAAGTCTTCAGAGGGGTGGCATACAAATCTAAAAAATAATAATAATAATAATAATAATAACAACAACAACAACAACAACAACAACAATAATAATAATAATAATAATAATAATAATAATGCTTTGTCCTTTCCTCCAGCCAGGAATAGATCTTGCTCCAACATTTATAATATTCTGACTCTTCCTTATTTTTTATTTCTAGTGTTAGTTTGCAGTGCAGAGATGGATAAATTAACAGGACTCAAATGTTGATTGCCTGAAATTTGGTCATGTGACAGTAGGGGGGAGGAGCTATCACGTTTGTTTTTTAGATCTGGGTTGAAAGTACTCACAAGATAGGTCTATAATTTCAAACAGTTGCTAAGCAACTCTTAAAGTGGGAACATCTGGAAAGATACTTTTAAAAAAAAACTCAAGATGGAGGGCCCTGATGGTATGATTGAAGCTTCCCTCCCCTTTTATGTGATAAATGTCAAAAGGAATGGGGCTTTGATCATGGGGTCAAAGTTTCCCTCCTGGATTTTTGGACTATACTGCCAGTCCTGGGGCAGGGTGTGTGTGTGTGTGTGTGCTGTTAGAGAGAGAGAGAGAGAGAGAGAGAGAGAGAGAGAGAGAGAGAGAGAGAGAGGGAGAGGGAGAGGGAGACAGAGATGGCCAGGAAGGATATCATAAAGCTGAGATCACCTTGCTCTAAGTCAAGAGATGACATATTTGTGGTGTTTCAACATCAGGGTGAAGCCAAATCAAGCTGATTTATATCCGATTAAGGATCTCTCTGCTTTGGGGTGATCTTGGGAGCATTAACCTGACATCTCGGTTCAAAGGCAGAAATGGAACAGCTGCTCTCCAAGGGGGCCATATTATATAGCTGAAAAGGTCAGATTTGGGCAGGCTGAAAAGGCCACGGAGCAAATAAATAGACCGACTGCATCTCAGGCTCATTTCATGTGTGCCTCCCATGCTCCAGCCAACAGCCGTGACTGCAGCTGGGGCATTGGTTTTTTTCTCTCTCTCTCTCCCATTGACCTTATACATCATCATTTACCAAGCATTAGTCGCAGAAACTATTGTCACAAGGGGAGAGTGAGTGAGGGAAGACAGCTCACTCACAAGGACCACAAAGTCATTGAGTCCCTTGTAACTTCTGCAACATGGATGATGATGAAAGCATGTTGATGTGGTCCATGGGGTCAGAAGGTATCTCATTTGCAGTGAATGGCTGCCAAAAATTTATTTACTTACTTACTTACTTACTTACTTACTTACTTACTTACTTACTTACTTACTTACTTATTCATTCATTCATTCATTCATTCAATTTTTATGTCGCCCTTCTCCTTAGACTCAGGGCGGCTTACAACATGTTAGCAATGGCACTTTTTAACAAAGCCAGCATATTGCCCCCAAAATCAGGGGTCCTCATTTTACCCACCTCGGAAGGATGGAATCAACCTTGAGCCGGTGATGAGATTTGAACTGCTGACCTACAGATCTACAGTCAGCTTCAGTGTCCTGCAGTACAGCACTCAACCTGCTGCGCCACCCTGACTCATATTTTACTACTACACTGTGAGCATGGCTTATTTTGTGGGTGTGGCTTGCCAGCCATGTGACCAGGTGGAAGTGGCCTGACGATCATGTGACCAGGGGGTGGCTTAAAGGTCATGTGATTGGCTTAAAGGCGGCCAACCTGACGTCACTCGCGTCAAGGGTTTGAGTTAGGGTTAGGATGCCTAGTAAGGACGGGCCACCATTCCCTACCAGAAAGGGCCGGGAGCATGCAGTAGGGAGCAGGCTGGGTGGCCCTATGCTCCAGCCATGCTGCCTGCTCTATACTGTCCCGCGCCGCAAGCATCTCTCCCCTGCGGCGCGAGAGAGCAGGCACGTGGCCGGAGCTTGGGTAGACTGCTTTTGCCAGCTGCCGCTCTAGGCGCTGCAGCGAGATTCCGGCTGCTGCGCATTAACTACTATATATTATATATTATATTATATTTATTGGATTTGTATGCCGCCCCTCTCCATAGACTCGGGGCGGCTAACAACAATGATAAAAAACCAGCATGTAACAATCCAATACTAAAACAACCAAAAACCCTTATTATAAAACCAAACATACACACAAACATACCATGCATAAATTGTAATGGCCTAGGGGGAAGGAATATCTCAACTCCCCCATGCCTGGCAGTATAAGTGAGTCTTGAGTAGTTTACAAAAGATGGGGAGGGTGGGGGCAGTTCTAATCTCTGGGGGGAGTTGGTTCCAGAGGGCCGGGGCCATCAAAGAAAAGGCTCTTCCCCTGGAGCCCGCCAAACGACATTGTTTAGTCGATGGGACCCAGAGAAGGCCAACTCTGTGGGACCTTATCGGTCGCTGGGATTCATGCGGTAGCAGGCGGTTCCGGAGGTAATCTGGTCTCTGTATATATATATATACTGTATGTGTATGTACACACAGCTCTTCTAAAATTATACACATTTACTGCGATAGGAAACACATACCCAGAGCCCAAAAGGGACAAAAAGAAAAAAAAATTCAAAATTTTCTACTGGTTCTGTGAAGGGACACACATGCAAGAGAGATTTTGGTGATTTTTGGGGTTTTTTTGCTTCTGCACATGCGCGTAAGCAAAAAATTTCGCTGAAATCTCACACGTGCGTCCCCTCGTAAGATTTTGCTTCCTGTGCATGCGCAGAAGCAAAAACACACTGGGACATACAATGCGTGAACTCAAAACACTCAAAGCTATATGTGCAGTGCGCCAGTAGCAGTGGTAGGATCACTAAATCAACTGTTGTAAATGGAAGACTTCCTGTACAGCAATGGAGGTTGTGAGATCTTCATCTCTCAAGGATTTGGAGAAGATGTTTGACAGCCACCTACCCCTCAAGAATGATTTACCGCTAATTGCATATCAGACTAGATCAGAGGTCTTCAAACTTGGCATCTTCAAGACTTGTGGACTTCAACTCCTGGAATTCTCAGCCAGCTATTCTACGGGGGAGAATTCTGGGAGTTGAAGTCCAACATAAAGTTGCCAAGTTTGGGGACCCTTGGACTAGATCAGGGGTAGGCAAAGGTGGCTCTTTTATGACATGTGGACTTCAACTCCCAGAATTCCTGAGCTAGCATGATTGGCTCAGGAATTCTGGGAGTTGAAGTCCACAAGTCATAGAAGAGCCAACTTTGCCTAGCCCTGAACTAGATCATATAAAGAAGTGTGGACTTCAAATCCCAGAATTCCACAGAAAACTCTGTTTATTTGATGTCCATACATCTTCCAATGCCAATTCCATGCCATCGTCTTAAGGTTTAGGTTTAGGTTTATTGGATTTATATGCCGCCCCTCTCCGCAAACTCGGGGCGGCTCACAACAATAATAAAAAACAGTACAGTACACAATACCAAATCCAATGCCCACCCATCCAGTTCCAATTTAAATTAATAATCTCATAAAAAACAGTATATATAAAAAACAGGCACACAGTCAATCAATCAATCAACAAAACAACATGGGCAAGGGGGAGGTGTTTTAGTTCCCCCATGCCTGACGGCAAAGGTGGGTCTTAAGGAGTTTACGAAAGGCAGGGAGGGTGGGGGCAATCCTAATCTCAGGGGGGAGCTGGTTCCAGAGGGTCGGGGCCCCCACAGAGAAGGCTCTTCCCCTGGGTCCCGCCAGATGACATTGTTTAGTCGACGGGACCCGGAGAAGGCCAACTCTGTGGGACCTAACCGGTCGCTGGGATTCGTGCGGCAGGAGGCGGTCCCGAAGATATTCTGGTCCGGTGCCATGAAGGGCTTTATAGGTCATAACCAACACTTTGAATTGTGACCGGAAACTGATCGGCAGCCAATGCAGACTGCGGAGTGTTGGAGTGATATGGGCATACTTGGAGAAGCCCATAATTGCTCTCGCAGCTGCATTCTGCACGATCTGAAGTTTCCGAACACTTTTCAAAGGTAGCCCCATGTAGAGAGCGTTACAGTAGTCGAGCCTCGAGGTGATGAGGGCATGAGTGACTGTGAGCAATGACTCCCGGTCCAAATAGGGCCGCAACTGGCGCACCAGGCGAACCTGGGCAAACGCCCCCCTCGCCACAGCTGAAAGGTGTTTTTCTAATGTGAGCTGTGGATCGAGGAGGATGCCCAAGTTGCGGACCCTCTCTGAGGGGGTCAATAAGGTCTCTTGAAATTCCACAATTCTACGATTTTTTAATAAATGTGCCTCCTTCAGCAAAGCGAGAAGTGGTTTTGTTTAAGAAAGACAATTGATGTCTCATGTGGCATATAATGAACTAGGAGAAGAATCCAAAGGCATTGATCCCGAATGAATCTATTAAGGTTTGTTTTTGTTTTTTTAAAAAATGTGGGGCGTGCCCCTAGGAATTACTGAATAACATTAGAAAGACATCTTTACGCTGATTTGTTGAAGTGAATTGCTGATATGAATTGCTTGTCAACATTTGAGTTAGTATTTTTTTGATAAAGGGCAAGGAATAAAATCGTTGAGTTATAATTAAACAGTCCGGCGTTCTAAAATAGAAATGTGTAAATTTCCCAACCTGCCCTTCCCTTGTTTTCTTACCATTAATTTTAAAATAAAATAAAATGTACTAGGGGGCAAAAAAATTCCAAAAGGTAGCGTTGCATTGGAAACATTCACACATGCAAATAAATAGATATATACTGTACAAATATCACAGGGGGCTGTAATTTAAATGACCATCCATAATGCCAACATGGCATCACTCTGGGGCATTGCGAGAAACATAAAAGTAGCTTCAGTTTGGAGATTTGGGGCCAGGTTTTATTTTTAGTACCGTGTGTTATTACTGCAAAGCGATTTTTATTTTTTTATTTATTGCTGTAATTTATGTGCATCCCAGCTTGGGGAAAAGGTGGCTTTCAATGCAAGAAATAGCAAAAGCTGCAAACACCAAAATAGTGATAATAATAATCCCCCCCCCATCTATTAACACATCGAAACTTTCACATTATGAGACGGCGTGGAGGGGATTGCAAAGTTAAACACCGTTGGTCCTCAATTTACAGCCATTTATGTAGTGGTGGTTTGAAGTTACCGCAGAATTGAAAAAAAGTTACTTCTAAGCGGTCCTTACATTTACATATGACTATCTTTGCATTTCCATCCATGGTCGCATGCTCTTGCAGATATTTCATTTTACCCAAATAGGTATCGCCATCATTGCTACTCAAAGAGATGATTGTGAGATCATCCAAGGGCATGGGGTGAGGTATCATCAATATGCTGATAATAGAAACATTAGGACAGGGGATGGAAGGCACGCTGGTGCACTTATGCACGCCCCTTTGTAGAAATCTTGCGTTTTTAGCCAACGTATATAAACCAAACTGGGTTATGAGGTAATTTACAAGATCCAGCTCGTAAATTGGTCATTTGTTTACTTGTGGCATTTTAAAAAAAGGATGAGGAGAGAGATTCCACATTCTTTTCTCCCACTGACCTGTTTATGTAAGCACTGGTGCATTATTTGGCTGTGAGGCAAAGAAATACTTTAATAACTACCAGGCTAAATTTGCTGCAGCCTCCCTATCAATTATTCCTTGGATTAATGATTGCTTTGAAAAGAATGACAAGGGTTTTTATTGATGAAGTCCAACGATTATTACAGAAAGATGGATGGATAGAAAAGGCCGTGCTTCTGGGAGATTGATCACCAGAGAAAGAATTAAAACTGGCCCGCCAACAAGATGCTCTTATTTTTAAAATAGAGAGGAGAATTTGAGAAAGATTAACTGTCTTGGCTGTAATCCTTCACTTGGTGACAACAACCACCTCCTCAGATCACTGCGCTAGTTCAATTAACTTTTAGGTAAGATTTAGCCTGGCGACGAATGCAATGAACTCAGATATGGGTCATGGGCTGAATTTGAGACTACAAATATTAACACAGCTTTAATGGTCACCGTGAAATCACCAAATGAAGGAAAATAATAATTCCATTGTATTTTGCCTTGGTTGGACAGATGTCCCAGCTTAAAGACTGTGTGTCTATGGAGATTCTTTCAAGACATGGTTGTCCCAAAGGTGGCTTTTTAAAGAGGCAACTAAACTTCCTGTTTTTCCTTCAAGACATTTTGCTTCTTATCTTCCAGGGGGGGGGGGACCCCCCAGAAAATCCATTTTTACTTCTTCCTCTTTCCCCTTGAAATTTTAAAATTTACTCAAAGATTAAAATGCAAAGCCACCAAAATATTTAAAAAAATAAAAAGGAAACAATAACACAAAAGACATTTTAAGAAAATACATATACTGTAGACATAATATCCTCCCTAGTTGAATTCTGATTAATATAAAGGCAACAATGTTGGTTTCTGACCCCTTGCGAAACAAGCCATTTTAAACTACCGTGTTTCCCCAAAAATAAGACCCTGTCTTTTTTTTTTTAATAAATTTTTATTGATTTTTATAAAATAGTTACATAAAACAAACATATAACAGTGCACAGTGTGTGTGCCCATCACCTAACAAACAAGACACCCCCCTTCACCGCCATCACCCATACAAGAGGATTCAAAGATTTTGATTTGTTTATCTATAATTCCTTGGCTCTATCTTGCATTGAATATTCCTAAAAGAGTGATTGCAGTTTATTTTTCACATTTACATGACCTGTCTTATATTTTTTTGAACCCTGAAATAAACCCTTGGCCTTATTGCCATACACTCAAAAGCCCGGTTGGGCTTACTATCACGGGATGTCTTATTTTGGGGAAAACAAGGTGCTAAATCTACTTACAAATTGTAATAATAATAATAATAATAATAATAATAATAATAATAATAATAATAATAATAATAATAGAGAAATTAGTGAAATACGAATATCTAAAAATCGAGCTGCAACGACTCTGGCATAAGCCCGTGAAAGTGGTCCCAGTGGTACTTGGCACGCTGGGCGCAGTGCCAAAGGATCTCAGCGGACATTTGAAAACCACCGGAATTGACAAAATCTCCATCTCTCAATTGCAAAAGGCCGCTTTACTGGGATCGGCAAACATAATTCGCCGCTACATCACACAGTCCTAGGTGCTTGGAAAGAGCCTTACTGGTGATGAAATACGAAATCCAGCATAGTGATCTTGTTTGCTGTGTTGTATTGACATAATAATGATAATAATAATGATGATGATGATGATGATGATGATGATGATGATGATGATGATGATGTCAATATAACACAGCAAACGAGATCACTATGCTGGATTTCGTATTTCATCACCAGTCGGGCTTTTATTTATTTATTTATTTATTATTATTATTATTATTATTATTATTTATTAGATTTGTATGCCTGTCATCTATAAACTATATTAATAACAAACCAGTTTTGAATGAACTGAAGAAGCCTCTTAGGTGAGAAGTGAAATGCCTTCAAGAAAAAAGGAAGAAAGTTCAGTTGTCTCTTGAAAAAAAAACATCTTTGGGTTAAAGACTGTGGTAATCTCTGAGACCGTGCACAATAAAACCATCCAGACAACTTGTGACAGAGCAACGAAAGGCATCAAGGCTAATCTGTGAACTAGAAACTAAGCTCTACAATTGCTAAACAGAGATTAGGAGGTTTAGGAGGTATTCATAATCCTCAGAAAAGACAAGTGAGGCCAGATCTCATTATCCTCTTCAACTATCTCAAGAGCGGCATCAGGAGGCTTCGTCCAACAGTGCAGAACTCATAAAAAGGGATGATCAAATATAGCAGTGAACCAATGAATTTTAAACACATTTAGAAACATAGAAACATAGAAGAGTGACGGCAGAAAAAGATCTCATGGTCCATCTAGTCTGCCCTTATACTATTTCCTGTATTTTATCTTACAATGGATATATGTTTATCCCAGGCATGTTTCAATTCAGTTACTGTGGATTTACCAACCACGTCTGCTGGAAGTTTGTTCCAAGGAGCTACTACTCTTTCAGTAAAATAATATTTTCTCATTTTGCTTTTGATCTTTCCCCCAACTGACTTCAGATTGTGCCCCCTTGTTCTTGTGTTCACTTTCCTATTAAAAACACTTCCCTCCTGAACCTTATTTAACCCTTTGACATATTTATATCTTTCGATCATGTCCCCCCTTTTCCTTCTGTCCTCCAGACTATACAGATTGAGTTCATGAAGTCTTTCCTGATATGTTTTTTGCTTAAGACCTTCCACCATTCTTGTAGCCCGTCTTTGGACCCGTTCAATTTTGTCAATATCTTTTTGTAGGTGAGGTCTCCAGAACTGAACACAGTATTCCAAATGTGGTCTCACCAGCGCTCTATACAGCGTGATCACAATCTCCCTCTTCCTGCTTGTTATACTTCTAGCTATGCAGCCAAGCTCTTCTACTTGCTTTCCCTACCGCCCGACCACACTGCTCACCCATTTTGAGACTGTCAGAAATCACTACCCCTAAATCCTTCTCTTCTGAAGTTTTTGCTAACACAGAACTGCCAATGCAATACTCAGATTGAGGATTCCTTTTCCCCAAGTGCATTTATTTATTCCCAAGTGGTGAATAAATATGGGTTGCCCTCGACTTACAACAGGGGTGAAATCCAGCAGGTTCTAACAGGTTATGGAGAAACCGTAGTGGAAATTTTGAGTAGTTCAGAGAACCGGCAAATATAACCTCCAGCTGGTCCCAAAGTTGGGTGGGAATGGGGATTTTGCAACATCCTTTCCCTGCCATGCCCAACAAGCCACACCTACCAAACCACACCCACAGAACCGGTATTTAAAAAAAAGGATTTTACTACTGACTTACAACCTCAATTGAGCCCAATATTTTTTTGGGGCTAAGTGAGACATTTGTTAAGTAAGTCTGGCTCCTCTTTTGCCCACTGTTGTAGAGTGAACCACTGTGGTTGGCTCTCTACATGAGGCTACCTTTGAAAAGTGTTCAGAAACTTCAGATCATGCAGAATGCGGCTGCGAGAGCAATCATGGGCTTCCGTAGGTATGTCCATGTCTCGTCAACACTCCGTGCCTTGCACTGGCTGCCGATCACTTTCCGGTCACAATTCAAAGTGTTGGTTATGACCTATAAAGCCCTTCATGGCACCGGACCATAATATCCGCGAGACCGCCTTCTGCCGCACGAATCCCAGCAGCTGGTTAGGTCCCACAGAGTCTGCCTTCTCTGGGTTCCATTGACAAAACAATGTCGTCTGGTGGGACCCAGGGGAAGAGCCTTCTCTGTGGCGCCCCCGACCCTCTGGAATCAACTCCCCCCGGATATTAGGACTGCCCCCACCCTCCTTGCCTTTCGTAAACTCCTGAAAACCCACCTATGTTGCCAGGCATGGGGAAATTGATATACCCCTCAGCTGTTCCGCTTTATGTATGATCTGTTTGGATTGCATGATTGTTCTTAACACGGGTTTTAAATATTGTTTTTATTATTGGATTTGCATATCGTATTGTTTGTTGTGAGCCGCTGCAAATCCTCGGAGAGGGGCGGCATACAAATCTAATAAATTATTATTATTATTATTATTATTATTATTATTATTATTATTAGTTTGTTTGTTTGTTTGTTTGTTTGTTTATTTATTAATTATGTTTGCTAAGTGAATCTGGCTCTCTCATTGACTTCGCTTGCCAGAAAGTCACTAATGTCCAGACTAGTACAATACCAATGAAGAAGAAAAATAATAAGTCTCAAAAGAAATGCATGGCTGCATAAAGAACTCTCTGACAAATTGAAAGACAAAAAGGACCAGTGGAAAGAAGGGGAAATAATTAAGGCAGAATACCAGCAAATAGCCTGAGCCTGTAAAGATGAAATGAGGAAAGCTAAGTCTCACCATGAACAAAGGATTGCAAAAAAGATAAAAAGTAACAACAACAAAAAAGCTTCTTCCCTGTTTCCCCGAAAATAAGACGTACCCCGAAAGTAAGGCATGTCAGAGGTTTTGCAGAATTTGCTAATATAAGGCACCCCCCGAAAATAAGGCATAGTCAAGTTTACATACGGTACAGTGGAAAAACATACGGTACCATTCAAAGCTGTTCATAGCGGTACCGTAATAATGTGGCGTCCCCTGCTGGCCCCTTCCATCGCTTTGTACTGTCCAGTACAGCAGACACAGTCTGCTGCTGTCTCACCGCCATTACAGTCTCCACTACAGTGCGTAGACTGTAGTTCCTCTGGTGGCCGGAAGCTGCAATAGCGGGAGTATATTGTTGTACCATATAAGTGCCGTCGTTTGTGTGGGTGGGTGCCATACTGACAGGTACCGTACCGTAATCAGTGTACCGTATGGTACACTTTCTTTGGGGGTGTCAGCTTTTCTGCCTGTGAATTTGTCTTATTTGAGAAATATAAGGCACCCCACGAAAATAAGACGTAGCACAACGTTTGGAAAAATTAATATAAGACAGTGACTTATTTTTGGGGAAACACTGTATTAAAAACAAGAGAAAAGTCAAGGAAACAATTGGTCCATTGCAGGGAGAAATGGCAAGAAGGTGACAAGCAACAGGAAAAAGCAGAGCTACTTAACACATTTTTTGCATCTGTCTTTACACAAAGGGAAAAAACAGTCCAACCTATCACAAACAGCATCACAAAAAGACATATTAGAAATACAAGCAATGAAGGGTTACAAAAAATTTTACTATCACACTGTGGCTTATTTTGTAGGTGTGGCTTGTTGGCCATGTGACCGGGTGGGAGTGGCTTGGCAATCATGTGTCTGGGGGTGGCTTAAAGGTCATGTGACTGGCTTAAAGATGGCCAACTTGATGTCACTCACGTCAAGGGTTTGGGTTAGGGTTAGGGTGCCTGGCCTCTCCTCGCCTCACAGAGATACAATTTCCCTATCTATTTACTATTACTTAACATCCAAAATATACTATTTAATTCTATGTACATATGCCAAATGTGTACAAAAATATACATTATCTACTACATAAACTATGTTTGTATGTACACATACACACACACATGCACAGCTTTTCTAAAATGATACACATTCAGCCTTATTTACTGCGATAGGAAAATACCCAGAGCCCAGAAAGGAAAAAAAGAGGGGGGGAAATTAAAAAAAAAATAAATTCTGACCAATTTTTTTCTACCAATTCTGTGTACCTGATCATACCCGTATGAGACCATCACTGAATACAAGTTAGAATAGAGAAGAAAATGTTAAGTGAACATCTGTCTATCCTAGATGAATTCAAATCACCAGGACTAGATAGACCCCAAGGTTCTGAAGGTACTGGCAGATGAGATCTCAGAACCACTGAACTATATATTTCAAAGATCCTGGAGCACCGGGGAATTGCCAAAGGACTAGAAAGTGCTGATGTAGTTCCCATCTTCAAGAAAGGGGAAAAAACAGATCCAGGAAACTACAGGCCTAACAGCCTGACCTCAAGCAATGAATCAGCGAACATCTAGAAGCCAAAAAAGTAATAACCACAAGCCAACATATGTTTGTCAAAAAACAATCATGCCAGACTAATCTTGTTGCATTCTTTGACAAAGTGACAAAATTAGTGGACCAGACAAATGCTGTCAATATTGTTTACTTGAACTTCAGTAAGGCATTTGACAAAGTAGACCATAGCAGCCAGTTGGCCTTCTCCAGGTCTCGTCAGCCAGACAATGTTGTCTGGCAGGCCTTCTCTGGCCTTCTCTGAGATGGCCCAGGTCCTCTGGAATGAATTCCCTCCGGAGATACACACTGCTCCCTCCTTCCTGGTCTTTTGTAAAGCTCTGAAGACGTACCTCTGCTGGCAGGCATGGGGACCATGAGACACAAGATTGTCCCTGGCTGATATGAATGATTGAATTGAATGAATGTGGATGATTGCATAAGAGGTTTTAGATTTTTTATTAATTTTGCACAGATTTCTCATGTATATTGTGTGTATTTACAATGTTGTAAACCACCCTGAGTCGCTTTGAGAAGGGCGGCATAGAAATCCATCAAACAAACAAACAAACAAACAAACAAACACACTACTACTAGATAAAATAGAAAAATGTGGGATGGACAGCAACAACATCAGATGGATTCAAAACTGGCTAACCAACCACACTCAACCTGTAGTGCTCAATGGAACTGCATCTACATGGAGAGAAATATGCAGTGGGGTACCCCAAGGCTCTGTTTTAGGCCCTTCAATATTTTCATCAATGACTTGGACAAGGGAATAGATGGGGAACTCATCAAATTTGCAGATGACACCAAGCTGGCAGGAATAACTAACACTCCGGAAGATACAAGATACAGAAGGATCTTGACAGACTTGAACATTGGGCGCCATCAAACTAAATTAAATTCAGTGGTGAAAAAAGTAAGGTTCTAAATTTAGGCATGAAAAGCAAAATGCACAGGTACAGTATAAGTGGTACCTTGCTCAACAGTAGTAACTCTGAGAGGGATCTTGGAGTCCTAGTGGATGACCATTTAAATGTGAGCCAGCAATGTGCAGCAGCTGCCAAAAAAGCCAACACAGTTCTAGGCTGAATTAACAGGGGAACAGAATCAAGTGAGGTGTTAATACCACTTTATAAGGCCGTGGTAAGGCCACACTTACTGCATTGAACGCTGCATTCAACTTTGGTCGACATGATGTAAAAAGGATGTTGAGACTCTAGAAAGAGTGCAGAGAAGAGCAACAAAGATGATTAGGGGACTAGAGGCTAAAACATATGAAGAACAGTGGCAGGAATTGGGTATGTCTAATTTAATAAAAAGAAGGATTAGGGGAGACATGATAGCAGTCTTCCAATATATCAGGAGTTTATTTATTTACTGGACTTATATGCCACATCTCTCTGTGGATTCAGGGCAGTTTAAAACATTTTAGTAAAAATAAAATAAATAAAACATTTCTAGGCCAATTAATAGAATAATTAATTTAAAATTTTCTTTAAAACTAAACATTTAAAATCAAAGAAACATTTAAAATCAAAGAGTTGCCACAAAGAAGAGGGAATCAAGCTATTCTCCAAAGCACCTGAGGGTAGAACAGGAAGCAATGGGTGGAAACTAAACGCCCCGAGTCTTCGGAGAGGGGCGGCATACAAATCCAAATAATAAATAAATAAATAAATAAATAAACAAGGAGAGAAGTTAGAACTAAGGAGAAATTTCCTGGCAGTTAGAACAATTAACCAGTGGAACATCTTGCCTCCAGAAGTTGTGAATGCTCCAACATTGGAAGTTTTAAAGAAGATGTTGGATAACTATTTGTCTGAAGTAGTGTAGAAGACCTCCAAGGTCCCTTCCAACTCTGTTGTTGTTGTTATATTAAACAGGGTCTTATTTTTGGGGACACATGGTAAGTAACATCGTAAGGTATAACATACTTAGCAAAATGGTTTTCATAAATGCACAGCAGATACAGCCTAAAATATTTAGTTCTTTAATCCGCTTGTTATACCAACCAATATGCCAATAGCTATGATAATTTTCCAAGCTCTTCTTCATAATATATCCATTTTGATCATTAGATTGCTATATTTTGTATTTTTCTCTTATTCTTTTTCATCAATTCTCCTGCCCCAGGCAATTGCCACAGCTACAAAAATTATGCTTTTCTTTTCAAATATTTTAACCCGGTGTATGGTGATCTAGATGGCAACCTAGATGTAAAAATTTCATAAAAGATTATCATGATTAACCATTTTTTCAAATTATGCCTATAGTGTATCCAGGAAACTCACAAATTCTAATATTTGCACAGATAACAATGAATCCGAATGGATATTCTCTCACGCCATAGTTGTCTGAGTGGCTTTGCTGCTTCTGATAAATATATGTTACAAAGTCTGTATTTGGGACTGTTTGAGACAACTTCAAGCCTTAATTTTCTTTTGTTTGCAATGCCTGTTTGGAAGGTACAAAAATTCATTCTTTTGTGACTTCGATGGGGACAATTTGTACTATTGTCAGTTCTTGATCTAGATCACTTTCCTTCCTGTTTCTTCTACTTATCGGCCATTACCTACCCAATACGTCTCCAATTCTCTAAATGTTTTTCTAACGATTCATTTTTATAGGCTCCTTTTTTTTGCTTCTTATACTTTCAGCTATTTTGTAAATGGTGATGGTTATTTTCTCCCTGCTTGCTTTGATGTAATAATTTAATCCACCTTTCACTGCCATTTAACTGGATTCTAAAATTCTATATTTCAGAGTGGTCTTACATCAGATAGAGATGGATGGATGGATGGATGGATGGATGGATGGAGAGACAGAGGTAGAGATAGAGAGATAGAGATGGATAAATAGATGGATAGAAGATAGATAGATAGATAGATAGATAGATAGATAGATAGATAGATAGATAGAGGTGAAGGTAGATGAATGGATGGATGTGTAGGTAGGTAGGTAGGTAGGTAGGTAGATGATAGATGATAGATGATAGATGATAGATGATAGATGATAGATGATAGATGATAGATAGAGATGGATGGATGCAGAGATAGAGGTAGACAGAAAGAGAGATAGAGATGGATAGAGGAATAAATGGATAGATAGATAGGTAGGTAGGTAGGTAGGTAGGTAGGTAGATAGATAGATAGATAGATAGATAGATAGATAGATAGATAGATAGATAGATAGATAGGTGGAGGTGAAAGTAGAGGTGAAGGTAGATGAATGGGTGGATGGATGGATGTGCAGGTAGGTAGGTAGATGATAGATGATAGATAGAGATGGATGGATGGATGGAGAGAGAGAGAGAGAGAGAGAGAGAGAGAGAGTCTGATTTTTGACCGCTCGTCTTCTCCCATCAAACTTTATTCAGTTTCCCCTCATTATATTATCATATTTCCATGGCACAGTTAGATACAATCAATTAGTAAATTCTCAATATGTTACAGCAGGATATTTGGGAGTTGTTACTGTATGGGAGCATTTTTTAAAAACTCAACAGATGCTTCCTAAACAAAAATAGTGTATTTTTTGGACTATAAGAAGCACCATTGTATTAGACACATCAAAATTTTGTAAGTAAGGAAAAAAAGATTTTGCCCTCCCCCAACTTCGAGGAGAACTCTGCACACTTCCCAAACTCTCTGTGACCCCGTTTTTGTATGGGACGTGGCTTCGGGAGGCCAAAAATGGCTGCATTTGGTGTATTCGGTCTTCCCAGATACACCCATGTTTCTCCAACACTACGCGGGCTGCACTGGTTGTCGATTGGTTTCTGGATACAATTCAAAGTGTTGGTGATGACCTACAAAGCCCTACATGGCATTGGACCAGATTACTTCCGGGACCACCTTCTGCTGCATGAATCCCAGCAGCCAGTTAGGTCCCACAGAGTTGGCCTTCTCCAAGTCCTGTCAACCAGACAATGTCATTTGGCGGGGCCTAGGGGAAGAGCCTTCTCTGAGGCAGCCCCGGCCCTTTGAAATCAGCTCCCCCTAGAGATTAGCATTGCCCCCACCCTCCTCGCCTTCCGCAAGAGTATCTAGACTCACTTATGTCACCAGGCCTAGGGCAATTAGATCTAGACCCCCTATCTACTAAACGTGATTGAATTGGTTGATAGATTTTAATATATTGGGGTTTTAGCTTGTAGTTTTTAACTAATTAGATTTGTTTGTATGCATTGTTTCATATTGTGTCTTGTGAGCTGCCCCAAGTCTTTGGAGAAGAGCGCCATACAAATCTTCTTCTTCTTCTTCTTCTTCTTCTTCTTCTTATTATTATTATTATTATTATTATTATTATTATTATTATTATAGGCACTAACATTTCCACCCTCTATTGGGGGGGGAAGGTACGTCTTATATTCCAAAAAATACAGTAAATAAATACAATATAATAAGGCATTAGGGAAAGCAAGTAGGATGCTTGGCTGCATAGCTAGAGGTATAACAAGCAGGAAGAGGGAGATTGTGATCCCGCTGTATAGAGCGCTGGTGAGACCACATTTGGAACACTGTGTTCAGTTCTGGAGACCTCACCTACAAAAGATATTGACAAAATTGAACGGGTCCAAAGACGGGCTACAAGAATGGTGGAAGGTCTTAAGCATAAAACGTATCAGGAAAGACTTAATGAACTCAATCTGTATAGTCTGGAGGACAGAAGGAAAAGGGGGGACATGATCGAAACATTTAAATATGTTAAAGGGTTAAATAAGGTCCAGGAGGGAAGTGTTTTTAATAGGAAAATGAACACAAGAACAAGGGGGCACAATCTGAAGTTAGTTGGGGAAAAGATCAAAAGCAACATGAGAAAATATTATTTTACTGAAAGAGTAGTAGATGCTTGGAACAAACTTCCAGCAGACGTGGTTGGTAAATCCACAGTAACTGAATTTAAACATGCCTGGCATAAACATATATCCATCCTAAGATAAAATACAGGAAATAGTATAAGGGCAGACTAGATGGACCATGAGGTCTTTTTCTGCCGTCAGACTTCTATGTTTCTATGTAACAACCAAAATATCTTCCCCCCACCCAAAAAAAAATCACATGCAAACGACTATCCTGACTTAACTCACCAGTTCTCATGTTTGCCTCAAATCCTGGACTTACAACAAAAATTCAGAATGGCCCACGGCCACCAAAAAGCATACACTCCTATTATAGGCTTTGGATATTTTGATCCTGATTCAGCAAGCTTATTCTGACTTCCTCCCAGGAAAATAGCATGCTGGCAATGCCGTGTCCAGAATTTCACACCATCTCGTATCCTCTGAATAGCTCATGTTATGTGACAACTGTAGAAACATTTTTTTCCTGGAGAGTTTTAGGCAAAACCCGTCACATTTGGAACATGTTCATGTGCTGGCTGAAGGCTTGTATCAAAATGAAGCGCCCGTCAATGTACAAGAGATAATTGTTTTTTCTGGAAAAATGCAGTTCTAACAAATTGACCCAGGCAGATTAGAATTCCCAGCCTGGGTGACTATTTCCAAGTCGCCCACGGTAGAATAATTAATTTTGGTAGCTGAGCCTATAAAAACACTGATTTTTTTTTTTAATCCATCCCATTTCATTGTACCCCAAATGTATTTTCAAAGGCAAAAGGAGTTTGATGGGGATCAACATAAATTCCAAGGTTAATTAACAAGCTTACTGAACACTAATCTGCAATCATTTATGTTAATAATGCTTTTTTTTAAAAAAAGGGAAGCACACCATTGCATTGTTTCTGGTGGAACCCAGCTCCAGCCTTACATTAAGGTAAGTAGTTGACACTTGCTTTTCCTGCCCAGTAAGTCGAATTGGGAATATTGGTTTGGAGGTGGAACATGGCCACCCAAGTCTGCAGTTTAATATAGTTTGCATTAAATTGTCAGGTAAGCACCGCACAATGGCCAGCCTCATTAACAAGGCACAGTGGGGATCTTCTAATGGAGACAGAGCAAATTTATGCGAACATATGCTATGCTGCTTAAAGACTATAGAGGAAAGCATCTTATACCCGCTGCCTGAATGTGCCTTAAATCACTAATGCAAAAAAGGAAAATCAATCAGAACACCCTTCTGTTTTACTGGCCATTTTCTACTTGAGTGTTTTCAAAAGCAAATGATAATCATGTTTTAAATATGAAATATGGTTCTGGCTGTTTGGAACGGCAGCATCTTTAGATAGAAACATAGAAGACTGACGGCAGAAAAAGACCTCATGGTCCATCTAGTCTGCCCTTATACTATTTTCTGTATTTTATCTTACAATGGATATATGTTTATCCCAGGCATGTTTAAATTCAGTTACTATGGATTTATCAACCACGTCTGCTGGAAGTTTGTTCCAAGGATCTACTACTCTTTCAGTAAAATAATATTTTCTCATGTTGCTTTTGATCTTTCCCCCAACTAACTTCAGATTGTGTCCCCTTGTTCTTGTGTTCACTTTCCTATTAAAAACACTTCCCTCCTGAACCTTATTTAACCCTTTAACATATTTAAATGTTTCGATCATGTCCCCCCTTTTCCTTCTGTCCTCCAGACTATACAGATTGAGTTCATTAAGTCTTTCCTGATACGTTTTATGCTTAAGACTTTCTACCATTCTTGCAGCCTGTCTTTGGACCCGTTCAATTTTGTCAATATCTTTTTGTAGGTGAGGTCTCCAGAACTGAACACAGTATTCCAAATGTGGTCTCACCAGCACTCTATATAGCGGGATCATAATCTCCCTCTTCCTGCTTGTTATACCTCTAGCTATGCAGCCAAGCATCCTACTTGCTTTCCCTACCGCCTGACTGCACTGCTCACCCATTTTGAGACTGTCAGAAATCACTACCCCTAAATCCTTCTCTTCTGAAGTTTTTGCTAACACAGAACTGCCAATACAATACTCCGATTGAGGATTCCTTTTCCCCAAGTGCATTATTTTACATTTGGAAACATTAAACTGAAGTTTCCATTGCTTTGACCATTTATCTAGTAAAGATAAAGATAAATAAAGATAGATCATATGTGTGGCTCTAACCCATGTGAAGTTTTGCTTAGATTAAGCAGGCTTTGCTTTCCTAAGGAAGCCAGTCCTGAGCAATAGACCAGGTTCAAAACCAAGACCTTGGCTGCAATCTTGCAGACATTTTACAAGTACCGTAAATCCCATTGACTTCAACACAATTGAAATGCCCACGACCTTCTGCCGAATTGTAGCTTTTGTCAACAAAGGAGTCATTCACTTTGATGAATTTAAGATATAAAGAATGTCCTTTGGGCAATCACTCTCATTCCAGCTGAAGAGCGGCTGATGTCTAAACACAATGCAAAATTATAATACAGTCAAGATTATTTGTACTTTATATGGAGAACCGCCATGCCCTCAACCACAAATCTAAACATTTGCAGGGCTTCTCTACATTAAGCCAAGCTAATTGGAACAAAGATTTGATTCATGGTTTTAATGTCACCAGATATGTTCCCATTGGGAAAAAAGGTTGTGCTTGGATCTATAAATGTTCAGCATTTGGGGGGTGGAGGGGTAAAATCTGCATATATGGAATGGCACCATTTGTGAAGCAATGTGGTGAGGAGGTGGATCCCTAGGTGTGAAGGGGTGAATTTCAGAGGAGTAAGAGGGAAGTTAACTCAGAGATTGTATCTGACAGAAAGAGGGTGAAGACCAACCCTCCATATAGTTCACATGATATGTTGTAGATACAGATAGCGGTCTTTAGTCTAGCAATAATGAGCCGGGGTGGCGCAGCAGGTAGAGTGCTGTACTGCAGGCCACTGGAGCTGACTGTAGATCTGAAGGTCAGCAGTTCAAATCTCATCACCGGCTCAAGGTTGACTCAGCCTTCCATCCTTCCGAGGTGGGTAAAATGAGGACCCGGATTGTGGGGGCAATAGGCTGTCTCTGTTAAAAAGGGCTATTTATTTATTTATTTATTCTTTGTCCAATATACAATACATATGAGAGAGAATATACATTAGGAATATATATATAAAGATAGGAAGTAAAAAGAAGGGAAGTGGATAGGAAGAGAATATATATAGAGGAGAGAATATATAAGATAAAAGAGGTAAGAAAAGAGAATTGGACAGGGGACGATATTGCTAACATGTTGTAAGCTGCCCTGAGTCTAAGGAGAAGGGCAGCATAAAAATTGAATAGATAGATAGATAGATAGATAGATAGATAGATAGATAGATAGATAGATAGATAGATAGATAGATCAATTGATCAATTAATTAATTAATCAATCAATCAATCAATCAATCAATCAAGATGTTGCCTATAGGTAAGAAATAATAAAATAACTCAGCTTGGAAGTTGAAGTCCCCTTGTTGTAAAATGGTCAAGATTGAGAAATACTGGGTTAAAGAAATGTGTGAAGTATTGCTGTATTTTGCAATGTTTTGGTTACATTATGGCATGAAAAGGTAACCAACGTATCCTCTTTGTTTGCACAGTGAAGGGCAAACAAGTTGAAAATGAGAGAGAAAATAGGCAAGTTCAGCTGGTCAGTATTTTAGGCTTGCAAAACCCTGTGACAAAACTGTTATGTTTGCAAGTTGTTAGAATAAAGGTGATCGCTGATTGGAGCAGGCGCGACCAATGAGAAGCCTGCAAGCGCAACCAATGGGAAGCCAAGGCACGACCAGTAAGGAATCGCCGAGCGCAACCAATAGGAAGCCCCGGCACAAAGTCTTGAAACATTGTCACCAATCCCAGCGCTGGTAATAAAGTATATAAGGTGTGGTTTGGGCCGCTTGTCTTAAAGTCACTACCTGCCTGCGAGCTGGTCACTTTTAATGTTCCTGATTATTGAATAAAGAGCTGTTACCCTCTTCCTCGGCCTCCAGCCTCTGATTTAACAAAAACCTTTTATCTCAGCCCAAATCCTCCATCTGTGTTCTGAGATTGATTCTTCCAGATTTCTTTCTTTCTTTCTTTCTTTCTTTCTTTCTTTCTTTCTTTCTTTCTTTCTTTCTTTCTTCCTTTCTTCCTTCCTTCATTCCTTCCTTCATTCCTTCATTCATTCATTCATTTATTTATTTATTTGATTTTTATGCCGCCCTTCTCCTTAGACTCAGGGCGGCTTACAACATGTTAGCAATAGCACTTTTGAACAGATCCAGCCTATTGCCCCCATCAATCCAGGTCCTCATTTGACCCACCTCGGAAGGATGGAAGGCTGAGTCAACCTTGAGCCGGTGGTGAGATTTGAACCGCTGACCTGCAGATTTAGCAGTCAGTTTTAGTGGCCTGCAGTACTGCACACTACCCATTGCTCCATCTTGGTGATTCTTTGGTTGAATTGAGCTCTATCTTTTTTTTTTAATTAATTAGTAGAATTTTTAAATTCACTGAAAACAAATAAACAAAAACAGAAAGTAAGAAAAACACAGTAAGGAATTTTAAAAAGATTAAACGATAATGAATAATAATTATCCTCTAACCTTTTTCCTATACTTGCCATGCCCTTTGAGTTCCCAAATTTCAAAATCATCAATTTGATGATTTCCTCTTTCAACAAAAAGTTTATATAAAGTTTTAAGTCTTTCAAAAAGATCTCTGATATTTTTTTCTCTGACCAAAATGGTTCATTGTCCATTTCTGCAAGTTCAGAATTGATTTTATAAATCTACTGTCAGATATTTCGCTGGTTTTTTTCCAACTTTTTGCATACAATAATCGTTTATGTAAAGTTTATATAAAGTTTAAGTCTTTCAAAAAGATCTCTGACATTTTTTTCTCTGACCAAAATGGTTCATTGTCCATTTCTGCAAGTTCAGAATTGATTTTATAAATCTACTGTCAGATATTTCGCTGTTTCCCCCCCCCAACCTTTTTGCATACAATAATCATGCTATAAAGGTACTTTTTCAAAAGGCAGCTGGATTTTCCTTGTTTTTCCTTGAAAATATTTCGCTACTCAATCAAGAAGCTTCTTCGGGTCTGAGTGAATGGTAGAGAATAGAAGGTTTACAGTTATCTGGTCATTAGCACTCTCTCTGTGAGACTTAATATCAGATAATGTTTATTTATGCCCGCAGGGCCACCTGAATAATGCAAATGGGTGTGGAATATTTTTGGAACTGCTGAAAGGATTATTTATTTATTACTTAGATTTGTATGCCGCCCCTCTCCGAAGACTCGGGGCGGCTCACAACATGTAAAAACAAATCATAAGCAATCAGACAAATTTAAAATATTTAATATTTAAAAAACCCCATATGCTAACAGTCACACACACAGACATACCATGCATAAATTAAACGTCCCCAGGGGGAGATGTTTCAGTTCCCCCATGCCTGACGGCAAAGGTGGGTTTTAAGGAGTTTACGGAAGGCAGGAAGAGTAGGGGCAGTTCTAATCTCTGGGGGGAGTTAGTTCCAGAGGGCCGGGGCCGCCACAGAGAAGGCTCTTCCCCTGGGGCCCGCCAACCGACATTGTTTAGTTGACGGGACCCGGAGAAGGCCCACTCTGTGGGACCTAATCGGTCGCTGGGATTCGTGCGGCAGGAGGCGGTCTCGGAGATATTCTGGTCCGATGCCATGAAGGGCTTTAAAGGTCATAACCAACACTTTGAATTGTGACCGGAAATTGATCGGCAACCAATGCAGACTGCGGAGTGATGGTGAAACATGGGCATACCTAGGTAGGCCCATGACTGCTCTCGCAGCTGCATTTTGCACGATCTGAAGTTTCCGAACACTTTTCAAAGGTAGCCCCATGTAGAGAGCATTACAGTAGTCAAACCTCGAGGTGATGAGGGCATGAGTGACTGTGAGCAATGAGTCCCGGTCCAGATAGGGCCGCAACTGGTGCACCAGGCGAACCTGGGCAAACGCCCCCCTCGCCACAGCTGAAAGATGTTGTTCTAATGTGAGCTGTGGATCGAGGAGGACGCCCAAGTTGCGGACCCTCTCTGAGGGGGTCAATAATTCCCCCCCCAGGGTGATGGACGGACAGATGGGATTGTCCTTGGGAGGCAGAACCCACAGCCACTCCGTCTTATCCGGGTTGAGCTTGAGTCTGTTGACACCCATCCAGGCCCCAACAGCCTCCAGGCACCGGCACATCACTTCCACCGCTTCGTTGACTGGGCATGGGGTGGAGATGTAAAGCTGGGTATCATCCGCATATTGATGATACCTCACCCCATGTCCTTGGATGATCTCGCCCAGCGGTTTCATGTAGATGTTGAATAGTAGGGGGGAGAGGACCGACCCCTGAGGCACCCCACAAGGGAGAAACCTAGGAGTCGACCTCTGGCCCCCCACTAACACCGACTGTGACCGGCCAGAGAGGTAGGAGGAGAACCACTGAAGGACAGTGCCTCCCACTCCCAGCCCCTCCAGCCGGTGCAGAAGGATACCATGGTCGATGGTATCGAAAGCCGCTGAGAGGTCAAGGAGCACCAGGACAGAGGATAAACCCCTGTCCCGGGCCCGCCAGAGATCATCCATCAATGCGACCAAAGCGGTTTCCGTGCTGTAACCGGCCCTGAAACCCGACTGCTGGGGACCTAGATAATCGGCTTCTTCCAAGGACCGCTGGAGCTGGAGTGCCACCACCTTCTCGACAACCTTCCCCATAAAGGGAAGGTTGGAGACTGGACGGTAGTTGTTAAGTACGGCTGGGTCCAGGGAGGGCTTCTTGAGGAGGGGGCGCACAAGCGCTTCTTTATAGAGTGATGGAAAAACTCCCCTCCCCAAGGAAGCGTTGGTAATCTCCTGGGCCCAGCTCCGTGTCACCTCCCTGCTGGCCGAAACCAACCAGGAGGGACACGGATCCAGTAAACAGGTGGCGGAACTCACAGCTCCGATGGCCTTGTCCACTTCATCAGGTGTCACCAGATCAAACTGTTCCCAGACAGGTGGACAAGTACGTGCCCCAGTCACCTCGACTGACTCGTTGTCAGTCGACTCTGTTTTACAATTGGAGTCGAGGTCGGCTCGGATCCGAGCGACTTTATCAGCGAAAAACGTGTTAAAGTCCTCGGCACTACTCTGTAAGGGCTCCCCAACTCCCCCCTGGTTAAGAAGGGAGCGGGTCACCCTAAACAGAGCGGCCGGGCGGGATTCCGCTGATGCAATCAAGGCGGCATGGTACGCGCATCTTGCCGCCTTGAGCGCCACTTTGTAAGTCTTAATAAAAGCTCTTACAAGTGTTCGGTCGGATTCAGACCTACTCTTCCTCCATCGCTTCTCTAGACGTCTCTTCTGGCGTTTCAACTCCCGGAGCTCCTCGTTGAACCATGGAGCTCTACGGGGTCTAGCACCTCGGAGAGGTCGCAAAGGCGCAATCCGGTCAAGAGCCTCCGCTGCGGCCTTGTTCCAGGCTTCCGCAAGAGACTCTGCCGGACTGTGGACAAGTGCCTCTGGTATAACCCCAAGCGCCGTCTGAAAGCCCTCAGGGTCCATCAGGCGTCTGGGGCGGAACATCTTAATTGGTTCCGCCTCCCTGCGGGGAAGGATTGGAGCCAGGAAGTCAAGCCGTAGTAGGAAATGGTCTGACCATGACAAAGGCAGCACATCTAAGCCCCTTAGTCTCAGACCATTACTCAGTTGCTCAGAGAGGAATACCATGTCAGGTGCGTGCCCTCCCTCGTGAGTCGGACCCTGAACTACTTGAGTCAGGTCCATGGCTGTCATGGTGGCCATGAACTCCTGTGCCAACCCAGAGGTTTCGCCGAGTGACGGCAGATTGAAGTCCCCCAGGACAATAAGTCCGGGGAACTCCACCGCCAACCCGGCTACCTCCTCGAGTAGCACAGGCAGGGCTTTTGACACGCAGCTGGGAGGCAGGTACGTGAGAAACAAGCCCACCTGAACCCCTAAGTCCAACTTCACAAGGAGGGACTCGCAACCCGCAATCTCCGGAGCAACGAGCCCACGCAGGCCAAGGCTCTCCCTGGCTACAATAGCCACTCCTCCCCCCCTTCCCTGGGGTCGAGGTTGATGCCATATCTGAAACCCAGCTGGGCAGATTTCCGAGAGAGGAACTCCTCCCTCCGGGCCCAGCCAGGTTTCAGTTACACATGCCAGGTCAGCCTCCTCATCCAGGATTAAATCCCGGATGAGGAGAGCTTTATTTACCACCGACCTGGCATTGAGCAGCAGCAACCTGAGCCCAGGGCCAGAGTTACACTCATCACCAGTGCCCTGGGTTGAGCTCACGGAGCCGGAACAAGGAATAGTTATTAAACAGCGATCCCTCGTTCCCCTGGAACGGCTAACTCCGTGGCTCCCGCCATATCTACCTCTCCCCAGCAACACCGGGATATTCCGACCCTCTGCCACCCCAGAGATCGATGCCCCCTTCCCTCCCACCTCTCCAGCGTCAGGTGGGCCAAATAAATCATTCATACTATTCCCATTTATCCCATAACCCCACCCACTCCAATCATCCCACTCATACCAATCACTCCTCCCATACACATTGTTGCACCCACCCCAGTTATACATCAATTTAACCCCCCCCCAGTTAATTTAAAATAGATTAATTAGAGTAATAAGTTAATATAAAAGTGTAAAAAATATATTAAAAATTAAAATATCAATATTAAAACACCATTAAAGCTAAATATAAAAATAAAAAATGTAGAAAATACAAATATAGGTAAAAATGAATAATTCAGTTCATTTAGGAAATCCGGTCCGCAGCAGCTAATAAAAAGTGCTAAGTTTTCAAAAGTGCTAAAGTTTTCAAAGTGCCAGTTTCCCAAGATGCCAAGTTTTTTCCAAGTGGCGAGTTCTCAGAAGTGTCAAATTTCTCAAAGTGCCAAGTGCCAAGTTCTCAGGGGCAGAGGTTATTCAAGTCAAGGTCATTCAGTATCTCTCTTCCCCCCCAAAAATAGGGAGGGGGGTGTCCATATCTGTATGACTCTCCCACCACCAGGCCTTGATCTACCAGCCCTCTCTTGGTCTCCTTTCAGTCTCCTCTCTCCTATCACAATGGTCGGTCCTCCATCTGCCAGGTCTCCTCCAACGCCGAGCGCACCCACCGCACAGCTGCTCGGCGTCCCGGGTCTGCCTGGCTGGTCGCATTTCCCTCCAGAGCGTTCTCTTCCAACACAGATCAACTCCTTCAGCTCACCCGACTCACCGGCTTGTTGGCTTACAGAACTCGCCCCAAACTCCTTCATTCGTCCCGCCAGCCTCAGTCTCAGCGTGGAGCCTCAGTCTCGGCGTGGAGCGTTACCGGAGTGGGAGAGGAGATATATTGTAGAACATATCGCATTTTTCAGAGTATAAGATTTATTTGTTTGTTTGTTTGTTTGTTTGTTTGTCTGCTTGTTCGTTCATTCGTTCGTTTGTTCGTTCGTTCGTTCGTTCGTTCGTTCATTCATTCATTCATTCATTCATTCATTCATTCATTCATTTATTTATTTATTTATTTATTTATTTATTAGATTTGTATGCCACCCCTCATAGTACAGTAATGTCACTTTTTTTCAGTGGCTGTTGTAAATTTGAATGGTCACTAAATGAATGTTCGAGGACTGCGTGTACAGCAGAGCAAGTGAAGGGCCATGGAAAGGAGAGCTTTTATTTTAGCATTCTATTTTGAAATGGATGGGTAAAATGATTGTGGGGGCAATATGCTGGCTCTGTTAAAAAGTGCTATTGCTAACACGTTGTAAGTCGCCCTGAGTCTAAGGAGAAGGGCAGCATTAAAAAACCTGAATTATTATTTATTAGATTTGTATGCCGCCCCTCTCCCAGGACTCGGAGCGGCTCACAACAAGAATAAATAAAATAAATAAATAAATATTTAGCTTGGTAGTCCTCAAGTTTCAAACATAAGAGAGTCTGCTCATCATGGTTGTAATAAATCATGGTTATAAATCGAATCAGCATTGTGACTGACCCAATTTTACAACCTTTTTGGTGACTGAATCGCCATAGTCATTCATTGTTCATTAATTAGTTAATTAGTCATTAATTGAATCTATATTCATTGAGCGAATGCTACAGTTGTTAAGGGCAACGATTTGCTATTATTATTATTATTTATTAGATTTGTATGCCGCCACTCTCAGAAGTAAATTACAGTTTCAGCAAAACCGCCATGAAATGTAGTCACATGACCTCGGCATGCTTCAAATTGTCATGAGCTCTAGTGGTTAGAATGCAGTATTGCAGGTAAACTCTGCAAGCAGTTCGATCTACAGTATCTTTTTCCTTTTGGATTTTTTTGAATGTTACTTTTGTTTCTTCTGCGTATGAGCAGAAACCAAGTTTCCAGCACTGCACGTGCATCACTATCTTGTTTTCAGCTCTATTTGGGGGCGGGGTTGTTTTATTTTTTTCAGCACTGCGTATGCGCGGGAGGAAGTGAACCATCCCAGAGTCATGTTATCCCATTTTGAGATCTTTCGACCAGCAAAACCTATGGGGAAACAAGATTCACTTAACAACCATACTACTATCACTACTCAGTGATTCATTTAACAACTGTGGCAAAAAAGTTATAAATTCACTTAACATATTTCTCACTTAGCAACATAGGTTTTGGGCTCAGTTGTGGTCAATAAGTCGAAGACTACTTATCCTTGAATTCTGCTGAAGAAAATATATGATCAGCAGTGGAGAAAGGCTCAGAGCAAGCTAAGAGGGAGGCAGACAAACTTCTGGTTTAAAATAACATTTGCTGGTCTTGAAAGTTCCTGCCAGACTCTTAATTTCTAGAAGTTTTCTTTTGATCACGGAAACATCAAGGGCCTGACCTGGCCATGAGTGTTTCTCGCATCACCTAATTGGTCTGTGCAGAGTCAAGAATCACTTTTTTGTTTCTGGTTTTAAATCTGTTGTGAAGAGCTGGGAACCTTGGAAATTTGCCAAAGCTGTAGTAATTCCTTCTGAATACGTTCCCCAAGGAGACTGGGCCAGGCGGAATAAAGGTATCGACCTAGGCCTTTCGCCCAAGAGGGAAGAGTTGGCGCTGCATGTGGAGCGCCCTGGCCACTTCATTAACGAAGCCTCTTGAGCTGCTGGAATTAATGCACTCTTGAAAATGTCAAAAAGCCCATGCAAAGGATCGAGGTGATATTTTCATTTATGGATTAGTTTCTTCCGTCGCCTTCAATCTTCCTTCCCCGATGTTCTTTTTTTTTTGTTCTTGTTCATCTCTCTTTACTTTTCCCAACTGACTTTCTGGGCCTTTCTACAGCTGGAATGCAGGACAATTGGAACGGAGGAGAAGTTCTTTTTTCAAAGGGAGTAGGAATGAAAACAAGCCTGCAAAGACTTAGGATTGGAAAAAAACCTTCAGAGAGAGTAGGAAGCTGGGAAGATTCTAAGCACCTAGTTAGGGCTGGGGTGTGTGTGGAAGCTTCAAAAAAGCTACATTCAAAGTATAAGCAGTGGACCGGGACTCATTGCTCACAGTCACTCATGCCCTCATCACCTCGAGGTTCGACTACTGTAATGCTCTCCACATGGGGCTACCTTTGAAAAGTGTTCGGAAACTTCAGATCATGCAGAATGCAGCTGCGAGAGCAGTCATGGGCTTACCCAGGTATGCCCATGTTTCACCATCACTCCGCGGTCTGCATTGGCTGCCGATCAGTTTCCGGTCACAATTCAAAGTGTTGGTTATGACCTTTAAAGCCCTTCATGGCATCGGACCAGAATATCTCCGAGACCGCCTCCTGCCGCACGAATCCCAGCGACCGATTAGGTCCCACAGAGTGGGCCTCCTCCGGGTCCCGTCAACTAAACAATGTCGGTTGGCGGGCCCCAGGGGGAGAGCCTTCTCTGTGGCGGCACCGACTCTCTGGAACCAACTCCCCCCGGAGATCAGAACTGCCCCTACTCTTCCTGCCTTCCGTAAACTCCTCAAAACCCACCTTTGCCGTCAGGCATGGGGGAACTAAACATCTCCCCCTGGGCACATTTAATTTATACATGGTATGCCTGTGTGTGTGTCTGTTAGTATATGGGGTTTTTAAAATCTTTAAATATTTTAATTAATTGAATTATTTATGATTTGTTTTTACACTTGTTGTGAGCCGCCCCGAGTCTTCGGAGAGGGGCGGCATACAAATCCAAATAATAAATAAATAAATAATAAATAAGATGCACCCAAATTTTCAGCCTCTTTTAGGGAGGAAAAAGTTGCATCTTATACTTCAAAAAATGCAGTAGAGTGATAGTTTGTCTTATGAACTTAATTGGTTTAGGGATGAGGTTTGTAAGGTGAAAAGTTTGTAAGATGAAACAATGTTTCCCATAGAAATCAATGGAAAAGCGATTAATGCATGCAAGCCCAAAACTCACCTCTTTTGCCAGCCGAAGTGCCCGTTTTTGTGCTGCTAGGATTCCCCTGAGGCTCCCCTCCATGGGAAACCCCACCTCCGGACTTCCGTGCTTTTGTGATGCTGCAGGGGAATCCCAGCAGCGCAAAAACGGGTGCTTCACTGGCAATGGAAGACCTCCCAGCGAGGGGAGCCTCATGAGAATCCCAGCAGCACAAAAACACAGAAGTCCTCGAAACCCCACCTCTGGATTTCCGTGTTTTTGTGATGCTGTGATTTCGCTGAGGCTCCCCTTGCTGGGAAACCTGACCTCCGGGCTTCTGTTGTCAGCGAAGTACCTGTTTTTGCGCTGCTGGGATTCCCCTGCAGCATCACAAAAACACGGAAGTCCGGAGGTGGTGTTTCCCATGGAGGGGAGCCTATGGGGAATCCCAGCAGTGCAAAAACGGGCACTTCACTGGCAACAGAAGTCCGGAGGCGGGGCATCCCAGTGGCGGTGGCTTGGGTTTGTAAGGTGAAAATAGTTTGGAAGAAGAGGCAAAAAAATCTTAAACCCCAGGTTTGTATCTCGAAAAGTTTGTATGACGAGGGGTTTGTAAGACGAAGTATCACTGTAGTCTGTTTAGTGACCATTTGAAGTTACACTGAAAAAAGTAACTTATACTTACAGCCATTGTAGCAACCTCATGGTCATGTGATCAAAATTCGAACACTTGTCAACTGACATGTATTTATAAAAGTTGCAGTGTTCCAGGATCACCTTTTGCCACCTTCTGACAAGCAAAGTCAATGGGGAAGCCCGATTCTGCTAACAACCAGGTTACTAATTTTTTTTTAAAAAAAACTACAACGATTCACTTAACTACTTGGAAACTGCAGTTTAACAATGGAAACTGCAGTTTAATGTTTCCAAATGTAAAATAATGCACTTGGGGAAAAGGAATCCTCAATCTGAGTATTGTATTGGCAGTTCTGTGTTAGCAAATACTTCAGAAGAAAAGGATTTAGGGGTAGTGATTTCTGACAGTCTCAAAATGGGTGAACAGTGCAGTCAGGCGGTAGGGAAAGCAAGTAGGATGCTTGGCTGCATAGCTAGAGGTATAACAAGCAGGAAGAGGGAGATTATGATCCCGCTATATAGAATGCTGGTGAGACCACATTTGGAATACTGTGTTCAGTTCTGGAGACCTCGCCTACAAAAAGATATTGACAAAATTGAACGGGTCCAAAGACGGGCTACAAGAATGGTGGAAGATCTTAAGCATAAAACGTATCAGGAAAGACTTAATGAACTCAATCTGTATAGTCTGGAGGACAGAAGGAAAAGGGGGGACATGATCGAAACATTTAAATATGTTAAAGGGTTAAATAAGGTTCAGGAGGGAAGTGTTTTTAATAGGAAAGTGAACACAAGAACAAGGGGACACAATCTGAGGTTAGTTGGGGGAAAGATCAAAAGCAACATGAGAAAATATTATGTTACTGAAAGAGTAGTAGATCCTTGGAACAAACTTCCAGCAGACGTGGTAGATGAATCCACAGTAACTGAATTTAAACATGCCTGGGATAAACATATATCCATCCTAAGATAAAATACAGAAAATAGTATAAGGGCAGACTAGATGGACCATGAGGTCTTTTTCTGCCGTCAGACTTCTATGTTACTATGTTACTTAACCAATCAGAATAGCGCTAGAAGGGACTTTGGAAGTCTTACAGTCCAGCCCCCCGCTCAAGCAGAAGACCCTATACTTGCCTGTTTTGACACCCCTCTCCTGCAAATGCTGGCAAGCAGAGATAATTATTAAGGATAAGGGCCAAAATTTATGATCTTAGAAACGGTTGGATTGACGAAGGGATGTAATTAAGCCAAAGACAAATCTCTCTGCATTGATCTGGGAAGTGAATTAGTTGGAGGGAAACATTGGCCAGCAATCTGCAGCTCTTCAGCTGTTTAGTACAGTGTTCCCTTGACTTTCGCGGGGGATGCGTTCCAAGACCGCCTGCGAAAGTAAAATTTCCTCAAAGTAGAGATGCGGAAGTAAATACAGTGGTACCTCGAGATACGAGTTTAATTCGTTCCGGACCTGGGCTCTTAAGTCGAGCAGCTCTTATCTCGAACGACTTTTCCCCATAGGAATTAATGTAAATAATTTTAATTGGTTCCAGCCCTCAAAAAACTCACAAAGTTAGTCTAAATTATGCAGAAAGACATGTTTTTAATGAAGAAATGTACATGTACATATAAATGAATAATGAAGTTTCTTTCACTTAACTTGTAAACTTTCTTAAACTTTTAAATTTACATATGTTCAACTTCTCTGCCACCCAATCCTGTAGGACAGAGGTCCCCAACCCTTTTTGCACCAGGGACCGGCTTTAAGCGATCAAGAGAGGAATGGGTGAATGAATGGACGGAGGGTGGGAAGGAAGGAAGGAAAGAGGGAAGGGACAGGAACAGAGGAAGGAAGCAAGGAAACTTATGAAAGGGGAGAGTAAGAGAGGAATGAGTGAAGGGAGGGAGGGAGGGAAGAAGGTGGGAAGGAGAAAGAAAAGAAGAAATAGAGGAAGGGAAGGTAAAAGAGAGAAAGAAAAAGAGCAAGAAAGAAAGAAAGAAAGAAAGAAAGAAAGAAAGAAAGAAAGAAAGAAAGAAAGGGGGAAGGGACAGGAACAGAGGAAGGAAGCAAGGAAACTTATGAAAGGGGAGAGTAAGAGAGGAATGAGTGAAGGGAGGGAGGGAGGGAAGAAGGTGGGAAGGAGAAAGAAAAGAAGAAATAGAGGAAGGGAAGGTAAAAGAGAGAAAGAAAAAGAGCAAGAAAGAAAGCTGCAAGCACCCCCCCCCCCGAGCCCCCCAGGCTGGCTGCAACCTTTTAAAACACGCGCGCCGCTTCGCAGCTGTCTCCTGAAGCCGAACGCGGAAGTTAGCGTTTGGCTTCAGGAGACAGCTCCTTGGCGCTTGTATCTCGAATTTGGGCTTGTAAGTAGAACAAAAATATCTCTCCCCTCCCAGCTCTTATCTCGAGTTGCTCTTAAGTAGAGCAGCTCTTATGTCGGGGTTCCACTGTACACTATTTTTGGCTATGAACAGTATCACAAGCCTTCCCTTAACACTTTAAACCCCTAAATTACAATTTCCCATTCCCTTAGCAACCATTTAGATTATTACTCACCATATTTATTTATTAAAGTTTATTAAAAATATATTTATTAAAGGCAGATGAAAGTTTGGCGATGACATATGACATCATCGGGCGGGGAAAACCGTGGTATAGAAAAAAACCCCGCAAAGTATTTTTTTTTAATTAATATTTTTGGAAAAACCATGGTATAGACTTTTCGCGATGTCGGACCCGCGAAAGTCAAGGGAACACTGTATTATAGAATTCATCATCCTAGGACAGTGATGTCGAACCTTTTTTGGTTTGCTTGCCAAAAGGGGTTTGTGTGGGTGTGCTAGCTTGCGTGCATGTGCCCACACCCCTTTCCTCCCCCACCCATGAATATGCACCCCCCTCTGAGATGCCCTCTGCACATGCACACAACTTTCTCTCTCTTTTTTTGAGTACATTTTTTTATTTTTTTTCTTCCACATCATAAATTACAAAAAAATCATATACTTTCTCTTTTGTTATAATAAAATAGTTTTGGACTAGTACATCTTGTATAATCAAATTATACATTCTTAAATCCCGTCTATTTGATTTTGGTTATCATCACACACCCCTTATTCCTTTCTTTCTAATTTCGTCATCCAGATAAATCTCAATTCATATCGTTAATATTCCTTAAACTATGTGTAAAATCTAAATCCTTCGGATCTTATAATCTTAATTTCATAGCCTTCTTCCCTCTAGTAAAAATCTCAAAACAAACTAAAAACCCTTATATCTTAACTTATCTATGTAAAAATTATATACTTTATCAATTTAAAAAACAAATGAATACAAACATTTAAATTCATTACTTATTATTATGCCATTATTACATTTCATCAAGCCACCTCTTGATAAGCTGAAAATTAAGCAATAAAAACAAATATTTTGATTTACAAATCTATAAACCCCATTTAATACACTTTAACACACTTAATACACTTTAAAACACACAGCCCTTTCTGAAGCCTGGTAGGTGAAAAAAAATCTCCCAATGGGCAAACCGGAAGTTCAGGAAAACGTACCTCCGGTTTGCCTTTGTGCTGTCATTTTTTGTTCTCTGGGGCATAAAGTTGAGAATTATGATATTGAAATGAATAGGTGGATTACACTCCATTATTTTTTTGTGTTTTGCTTGCATTTAGAGAGGATCGCAATGGCCACCTTTTACCAAGAGCAGTCAATTTCTGCATTGCACAAATGTGAATTATCCCTTTCAGTGAGATCATTACCTATCTCTTTTCCTCTCTTATTTTCCTCTCCACAATAAAAGGTTAAAAATAAACCCGTGGTATTTATTCCTTAGACATTTCCTGGTAGAATGTTCTTCTGAAAATGATGGAGTATTTTAGAAAATGTCTAAGCTGAAAAACTGTAGGTGTGCATTGATTAACAGATCTTGGAATTGATATTCACATAAAATCAGAAGGCTGTGTTTTGCTCTGGGTATGTAAGGCACACAAATACACAGGGGATATTTGATCATCTGTATAGATAAATTTACCCTGTACACACACCCACACACACCTTCACACACCCAAAATATACAGAGATAGGCGGGTCCCAGAGAAAGAGCCTTCTCTGTGGCGGCCCCGACCCTCTGGAACCAGCTCCCCCCTGAGATTAGAACTGCCCCCACCCTCCTTGCCTTTTGTAAACTCCTTAAAACCCACCTCTGCCATCAGCCGTGGGGGAATTGAGACATCTCCTCCGGGCCCATACAATTCATGTATGGTATGTTTGTGTGTATGTCTGCTTTAATAATGGTGTTCTCTTTTAATGTTTTTAAATTATTAGATTTGTCTTGAATTGTTTTATTGTTGTTGTGAGCCGCCCCAAGTCTACGGAGAGGGGTGGTATACAAATCTAATAAATAAATAAATGAATGAATGAATGAATGAATGAATGAATGAATGAATGAATAAATGTGACTTACAAAACTGGACAACCATTGGTCTGAAATAGTTCAATAGTGACCCTGCTTGAGCAGGATTTTGGGTTAGAAATCCTCCAGGGTCCCTTCCAATTCTATTATTCTGTTATTCAGATTAAAACATTTTATAACATACAACTTGCCACACTGAAATGATCCTTTAGGATACCTTTCAGTTTTTCACTTCATTTTGGTAACATTCACCCTTCTCTCTTAACTAGAAGTGTTAAAGCCCCTGCACACCTAGATTTCTGCAACTTGCTAAGCTTCATAAATTTAGCATTTAGCACTTTAGACGTATATACCGCTTCACAGTAGTGACTGCAAAATAAACCTCAGAGTCTTGGTGGATTATCAACTAAACATGAGGCAGCAATGTGCCGCAGCGGCCAAAACAGCCAACACTATCCCAAGCTGCATCAACAGGGGGATACACTCCAAGACCAGGGAAGTATTAATACCACTCTACTACGCCCTGGTCAGACCACATCTGGAGTACTGCATCCAGTTCTGGTCACCACACTTCAAAAGAGACATTGAAACTCTGGAGAAGGTGCAGAAAAGAGCAACCAAAATGATTAGGGGACTTGAAACCAAGACTTACGAAGAGAGATTGAGAGAACTGGGCATGGATAGCCTAGAGAAAAGGAGGGGCAGAGCGGACATGATAGCCGTCTACAGGTATATGAGGGGTTGCCACAGAAGCACAGAAGCACATCTTAGATCTGACCAACCACTGCCTGATGAATACATACTTCATCCACAATGGACAAAGATACAAACAGATAGAAGGAGCCCCAATGGGATCACCCCTGTCATCCATCATCGCAAACTTATACATGGAATATTTTGAAACCAATGCCTTGGACAAATCTGAATACAAACCCAAACTCTGGCTTAGATATGTAGATGACACCTTCGTAATTTGGCCACATGGGAAAGAAAAACTGGACAGCTTTCTCACACATCTCAGCAGCCTACACTCCAAAATACAATTCACCATGGAAATAGAAACCAACAACAAACTTCCCTTCCTGGATGTCCTAATCTACATAAAACCTGATGGCTCCCTAGGACATACCGTCTACCAGAAGAAGACACACACCAACCGCTACTTGAACGCAAAATCCCACCACCACCCCGCACAGATCAATTCCGTAGCCAAGACCCTCATTTCCAGAATTAAACGCCTAGCCGACAAAGACCACCTGGAACCTGAATTACACAGTCTCACAAATGTATTAATTTCCAATGGATTCCAAAGAGAGGCAATCAACAACTTAATCCAAAAAGAGACATCCCCCCAAGAACCAAGACACAGAACAGGACAATGGCATTGCCCTCCTCCCTTACATCAAAGGCACCACAGATAAAATCAGTAAAATTCTCCGCAAACACAACATCAAGACAGCCTTTGGTACAGATAAAAAAATAGCCAACATCCTAAGAAACCCGAAAGACAATATCCAACTAGGAAACCAGGGAGTTTATCAAATACCGTGTAAAATCTGCCCAGCCACATATATTGGACAAACTAACAGGAGAGTAAATGCACGTGTTGCAGAACATAAGAATGCATTAAAGAAAAAAGAAAAAACCTCCTCCCTTTTCCAACACTTCAAAACTACAGGACATGAAATTGATTTTGACAGTACCAAATTAATTTCCAAAACAGAACACTACAGCAAAAGAATAATCATGGAAGCCATCGAGATAGAAAAACATCCCCAAAATATGAACAAGCGGGATGATACCTCCCGCTTACCAGACATCTGGAAACCAGCCCTCAAACGTATCCCAGCCATAGAAACCAGACTCAGAACACACATTGTAAAACAATCAAGTAGCCTGCAAGTTCCAACTACTCAGGATATCACGCCTAATCTAGAACCATTAACTAATCAGCATACCTCAGCTACAGGACAGAAGCACACCTCAACTCAGACCCCAATTGTTACCCCACTGACTCACCAGGAAGTTTCTACACAGCAGGCAATTGCTGAGCCATCAAACCACACCCAGCCACCAGTATTTATAGAAGGAAGGCAGCTCAGGTCTCGCAGTGTTCGCCTTAGAACAAGGACAGAAACACCAGCCTGAAGATGACGTGTGAGACCTTGTCGAAATGTCGCCATAAATTTCATATTACAAATGTCTTGGCCATAGATATGTGAATCACTGCAGTTATTAAGTGAATCATGCGGTCATTAAGCAAAACCCACTCCCCCCCATTGAGTTTGCTTGTTGGGAGCTTGTTACGAAGGTTGCAAACTGCATTCACATGACAGCTGTAAATATATGCCAGTTGCCAAGCACCCAAAATTTATGCATGCTGCCCTGGTTATAAATGTGAGGACCAGTGTTGTGTCAATTTTTTTCAGTTATTATTTGAGGGTTGCCTAGAAAGTAATGCACCACATTTTTTTCCTTCAACAATTATTTATTGAACACAATGAAACTTACACACAAGAAAGAATGATGTTTCTTCTACACTCCCTATTTTTCCACATAATCTCCATCTCATTCTATGGCCTTCCTCCAGAGAGACACAAGGAATGCCCTGTCGGTACCACTTCTTGTTCGAATGGCCTTACCCTCTGTTCTTCTAATGGCCTCACCCTCTTTGCCCAGCAAGTAACCAATCTTCTGTCTCCATCAACTGTACACAAACGTTTGTGAATGTCCCCAACAGTTTCTTTCTCTGCAGTGAGAAATTCAATGATGACACGCTGCTTGTAACATACATCACTTACAGACGCCATTTCAAAACACTGCTGTAGCTATACTATCTATCTGAAGAAATGCAAAATTTACACACTCCTGACAATTCAAACAATGTATATCTAAAGTTTCGCATTCATACCATGACTGTAGGCTGAGAAAAAAATGTGGTGCATTTCTTTCTGGGCAACCCTCATAATTTTGAACGATTGTCAGACAAAGGGTTGAAATGTTGAGAAATGCTTGTTAGTAGTCAACGCATTGTAGATTTTCACACTTTAGAGTTTACTTAAACATAGTTTTCTTTTAAGTAGCTCGTGATTTAAGGGTAGAAATAGAAACTGTATCAATATCGCCAAAAAGGCTTCTAGAGTTGTTAACCTGATCCTACGTAGCTTCTGCTCCAGCAATCTCACACTACTCACAAGAGCCTACAAAACTTTTGCCAGACCCATCCTTGAATACAGCTCATCTGTCTGGAACCCATACCACATCTCGGACATCAACACCCTTGAAAACGTCCAAAGATATTTCACCAGAAGAGCCCTTCACTCTTCCGCTCGAAACAGAATACCGTACGAAAATAGACTAACAATCCCGGGTCTAGAAAGCTTAGAACTACGGCGCCTAAAACACGATTTAAGTATTGCCCACAAGATCATAGGCTGCAACATCCTACCGGTCAATGACTACTTCAGCTTCAACCGCAACAACACAAGAGCACGCAACAGATTCAAACTTAATATTAACCGCTCCAAACTTGACTGTAAAAAATATGACTTCAACAATCGAGTTGTCGAAGCGTGGAACTCATTACCGGACTCAATAGTGTCAACCCCTAACCCCCAACATTTCTCCCTTAGACTATCCACGATTGACCTCTCCAGGTTCCTAAGAGATCAGTAAGGGGCGTGCATAAGTGCACTAGTGTGCCTTTCGTCCCCTGTCCAATTGTCTTTCCTTTATCTCATATATCATATATATTTTCTTCCTTTCATATATCTTCTCTATTTTTACATATTACCTTTATATATATTACTTCATGTCTATTCTCTTCCATATGTATTGTGTATTGGACAAATGAATAAATAAAATAAATAAATAAAATATAGTGGCAATCTGGAAGGCGATGTTTCGTGTTTTTTTATTTTTATTATTATTTCTTTTTTGTTTGCTTTTGCCCAGCTTTGGTCTCATCCAAAAATCAATAAAGGAAACCTTTTAAAATGACAGTCAAAGCAGCAACTCTATTTCTTATGTCTCCACGCACCTCAGATACAGCAAAATTAGAACACAGCCTTCTCTGTACCCGCTGATAAAAGATCTGAATATCAATAAAGGCTTCAAAAGATCAACTTTAATGTCTATGTTGTTGCTTTTATTTTTCTTTAAAAATAAATAAATAAATTACTGAAATGCCCGAGATAAAACACCAGGAAAATCTAAACAAGACCTAAGCAACCGAAGTAGGATGTGGTTGGAAACATATTTATTTATTTTACTTGCTTAAAACATTTATATAGGTGCCCATCTTATATCTGGGCAGCTCTCAATAAGCAATTGAAGCAATATCAATAATAAAACAGCACAATACATAAATATATTAAAACGCATTAAAAACCTGGCAACAAAGAGAAAATTCTGACGTAGTGCCTCATAAAGTCTTCTCAAAAATTGGCGTTCTAGATTGCCAGTGATTCTAAACCCTGGCAACTTTATTTTTTTAAATTTTTTTAAAATATTTTTATTAAATTGCATAGACAAACATGACATACATAACATGCAACACTTAGTGGAGCTACAGTCGCTCCGCTCAGAGTAGAAGTCATCTTTATATTTAAAAGTGAAAAAAAGTGAAAAAAAAGATCTTGTCGTTGTTTAACACCGTCTATAAAATACTTAAAAATATCAATTGTAAGGTGATAGATAGAAACACATCTAAAGTATTTAGGAACGTATATAAAAAATTTAAAATTATAGTTTAAATTAAACTAAAATAGAAGAAAAAAAGGAGGAAAAAAGTAGAAGAAAAAAGGAGTTTACATTTGTATTGTGAATAATCATCATCTACTACAATATAACTACTAGATACTAGTATATTTAAAATAGAATAACAGTAAAGTTATTTGGACTTCAACTCCCAGAATTCCCCAGCCAGCGAATGCTGGCTGGGGAATTCTGGGAGTTGAAGTCCAGATATCTTCAAGTTGCCAAGGTTGGGAAACACTGCTCTACCTTATCCCGTCCTATATTTCCTTCTTTCTGGTTCAGCTGATTTGCATGGTACAGGTGATTTCTGCAGCTGTGCTGTTCTATTTACTGGGGATGCCTTAGAACAAGGGTCTCCAACCTTGGCTACTGTAAGACTTGTGGACTTCAACTCCCAGAATTCCTCAGCCAGTAAAAGCTGAGCAAAAGCAAAGCAAAGCTGGCTGAGGACCTTTGGGAGTTGAAGTCCACAAGTCTTAAAGTTGCCAAGGTTGGAGACCCCTGAAGGTAAGTAGCTGAGTTTCAAATTGCTGTATTTTGAATGCAAGCATGTTAGGTGTTCACCTGCGTGAAGCACGCAATCACCAAGCCGGTTGTTAAACCAGTTGTAGCCCACCACTACTTACGAGTGGTAGGAGATGATGCAAGGTGAAACACACTGACTTGTAGTTAGGAACCATTATGTTAAGGAAACAGCTCTCTTTAATACTGTTACACCTCCATTTAAATATTTTTTCCTTTTGTTTTTTACTCAGTCACTTTCCTCTAAATTTTTTTTATTGAAGTTCACAATTTCAGTTTATTATTCATAGTGTGCATTTTGTCATTCCTGATATCTGTACTTCATATAATGTCTCAACCAAGTAATGCTCTGTCTTACACATTGCCCCCCCTCAAAAAAAATCAGAACACAAAATACAAATTGGATGGACACAACTTTGAAGACGACCCTCACTCTGCTAAGGATCTTGAAATAATCATCTCTAATGATTTAAGTGCCAAAGCCCACTGCAACAACATTGCCAAAAAGACATTTAGAATGGTTAATCTAACATTGCGTAGCTTCTTCTTTGGTAATATTGTACTTTTAACTAGAGCATACAAAACGTTTGCTAGACCAATTCTTGAATACAGTTCATCTGTCTGGAACCTACACTACTTACTTACTTACTTACTTACTTACTTACTTACTTACTTACTTACTTACTTACTTACTTACTTACTTACTTACTTACACTACTTACTTACTTACTTACTTACTTACTTACTTACTTACTTACTTACTTACTTACTTACTTACTTACTTACTCACATACTTACTTACTTATTTGATTTTTTATATCGCCCTTCTCCTTAGACTCAGGGTGGCTTACAACATGTTAGCACTTTTTAACAGAGCCATCATATTGCCCCCACAATCCGGGTCCTCATTTTACCCACCTTGGAAGGATGGAAGGATGAGTCAATTTGGCATTTATATTATCTGGCATTAATACAATTGAAAATGTCCAGAGATATTTCACGAGAAAAGTCCTCCACTCCCCTTTTCACAGCAGAATACCTTATGCCACCAAAATTGAATTTTTAGAAACATAGAAACAAGATTGACAGCAGAAAAAGACCTCATGGTCCATCTAGTCTGCCCTTATACTATTTCCTGCATTTTATCATAGGAATGATATATGTTTATCCAAGACGTGTTTAAATTCAGTGACTGTGGATTGACCAACCATGTCTGCTGGAAGTTTGTTCCAAGCATCTACTACTCTTTCAGTAAAATAATATTTTCTCACGTTGCTTCTGACCTTTCCCCCAACTAACCTCCGATGGTGCCCCCTTTTTCTTGTGTTTACTTTTCTTGGGCTTAGACAATTTAAAACTATTTTGCGGTCTTCCTAGCCAGGGCTTTTTATTCTGTTTGAGCCCAGTCTATTATTACAACTGTGTATGTAATGGCTGGAATTGCTCGTATGTTCATTATATTGATGGTATTTCCCCACTGAGTTTGGATTTTAAGATGCTCTTTACTCTCATGAAGAATTCACTTCTAGTATCAATAGAGCCAGCCGTAGGATGGGAGAGGAGATAAAATATACTCGTCTTTTAAGTTTCGTGTGTGTACTGTGCATTGTTTAGATGTAAACATAGAAACATAGAAACATAGAAGTCTGACGGCAGAAAAAGACCTCATGGTCCATCTAGTCTGCCCTTATACTATTTTCTGTATTTTATCTTAGGATGGATATATGTTTATCCCAGGCATGTTTAAATTCAGTTACTGTGGATTTATATACCACGTCTGCTGGAAGTTTGTTCCAAGGATCTACTACTCTTTCAGTAAAATAATATTTTCTCATGGTGCTTTTGGTCTTTCCCCCAACTAACTTCAGATTGTGTCCCCTTGTTCTTGTGTTCACTTTCCTATTAAAAACACTTCCCTCCTGGACCTTATTTAACCCTTTAATATATTTAAATGTTTCGATCATGTCCCCCCTTTTCCTTCTGTCCTCCAGACTATACAGATTGAGTTCATTAAGTCTTTCCTGATACGTTTTATGCTTCCACCATTCTTGTAGCCCATCTTTGGACCCATTCAATTTTGTCAATATCTTTTTGTAGGTGAGGTCTCCAGAACTGAACACAGTATTCCAAATGTGGTCTCACCAGCATTCTATATAGTGGGATCATAATCTCCCTCTTCCTACTTGTTATACCTCTAGCTATGCAGCCAAGCATCCTACTTGCTTTCCCTACCGCCTGACTGCACTGTTCACCCATTTTGAGACTGTCAGAAATCACTACCCCTAAATCCTTTTCTTTTGAAGTAAATGTATTGTCAGTTGTTATTGTTTTAATGTAGATATGTAAATAAAAATTACACACACAAAAAAGAATTCACTTCTAGTATCCTTCTTGATTTCATCAAGTTTGAAGGTTGCCCAGTTATTTGTGGTAATCTTTGGCAGACTCTTGATGTTATTTCCTAAGGCATCTTGATTCCTTTATTCCCCACACCACCCCCACTATTTTTCTCCTGTTGTTGGCAAGGGTAGCATATCTATGCCGTCCAAATTATTTTGGAGAATTGGAATATGGAATGTTACACTCATATTCCATTAGGGTTATTTTGGCTGTAGGCAGTGCTGGGCTCCTATGGGTATGGTCAGGTACGCAGAACTGGTAGAAAAATGTTGGTCAGGTACATAGAAATGGTAGGAAAATTTCGATTTTTTTTTCTTTTTTTCCCTTCTGGGCCCTGGGTATGTTTTTCCTATCGCAGTAAATGAGGTTGAATGTGTATAATTTTAGAAGAGCTGTACGTGCATGTGTGTGCGTTTGTACGTGTGTACATACAAATACAATTTATATAGTAGATAATGTATATTTTTCTGTGTAATATGTATGTACACATATGACATATATACATAGAATTAAAGAGTATACAGTGATACCTCATCTTACGAACCCCTCGTCATACGAACTTTTCAAGATACGAACCTGGGGTTTAAGATTCCATTGACTTCCATTGCCAGCCGAAGGCTCCCCTCGCTGGGAAATCCTACCTCAGGACTTCCATTGCCAGCAAAGCACCCGTTTTTGCGCTGCTGGGATTCCCCTGAGGCTCCCCTCCATGGGAAACCCCACCTACGAACTTCTCTGTTTTTGCGATGCTGCAGGGAAATCCCAGTAGGGGAATCCCAGCAATGCAAAAACGGGCGCTTTGCTGGCAATGGAAGGCCGGAGGTGGGGTTTCCCAGCGAGGGGAGCCTCAAGGAAATCACAGCATCGCAAAAACACGGAAGTCAGGAGGTGGGGTTCCCATGGAGGGGAGCCTCAGGGGCATCCCAGCAGTGCAAAAACGGGCACTTCGGCTGGCAAAAGGGGTGAGTTTGGGGCTTGCACACATTAATCACTTTTCCATTGATTCCTATGGGAAACATTGTTTCATCTTACAAACTTTTCACCTTACGAACCTCGTCCTAGAACCAATTAAGTTCGTAAGACAAGGTATCACTGTATTTTGGATGTTCAGTAATAGTAAATAGGTAGGGAAATTGTATCTCTGAGGCGAGGAAAGGCCAGGCACCCTAACCCTAACCGAAACCCTTGATGTGAGTGACGTCAAGTAAGCCATCTTTAAGCCAGTCACATGACCTTTAAGCCACCCTGGTCATATGATCGTCAAGCCACTCCTACCTGGTCACATGGCTGGCAAACCACACCCACAAAATAAGCCACGGCCACAGTGTGGTAGCACTGGTTGTATGTATGAATTGTGTTGAGCAGCAGTTCTATTTCAAATAGATTTTTTCCCATACAGTCTCAGATTATTCGTGTGAAGGAGGTGGGATAGCCTGGTGGATTTTTTTGATGTTTGATAGCCTGACTTGTTCAGTATTGTTGACAAAGAAATCAATGCAATGACAAACAGTAGCAGTGATAGTTAGCCTCCATTATTAACCTCTCCTAGTCTATCACCATTGACCAGCACTGCGTCTTCCATTGTGCCATTGATTTTTGCACAAAGTGTTAAGTCCCTCTACTGAAGAGGCAGGAGACGGTTTAGTGACTTCAGCTCTTTATTGGTCATAGCGAGCAAACATTAGCAAGATCCTGCTATTGGCAGGAGTTTAAATAGGGAGACCTTTAAATCAGGAGCCAATCAGATTTTACCTGCTTGAGTTCCTCGTCAGACTGGAGTGAAAACTACCCAGCTTCTCAGGATATAAAACAAAGCTTCAATCGAGCCAAACCATGCGGGCTTCCTGGGTTCACATGCACCCCCTCCTAGTATTGTTATGCGCACTCCCTGGTGGGCACGCCCCATTATTTGAGAAGCACTGAACTAATCTCATGAGCGCACGAGAATTAAGATTGCATCAGCGGAATCCCACCTGGCCGCCCTGTTTAGGGTCATCCGCTCCCTTATAAATCAGAGGGGGGTCGGGGAGCCCTTGTAGGGTGGTGCCGAGGATTTTAATGTGTTTTTTGCTGATAAAATCGCTCAGATCCAGACGGAACTGGATTCCAATTGGAATACAGTGTCGGCTGACAATGAGTCAGTTGAGGTGACTGGGGCATGTACTTGTCCATCTGTCTGGGAGGAGTTTGACCTGGTGACACCTGATGAAGTGGATAAGGCCATTGGACCTATGAGTTCCGCCACCTGTTTGCTGGACCTGTGTCCCTCCTGGCTGGTTTCAGCCAGCAGGGAGGTGACATGGAGCTAGGTCCAGGAGATTGTCAATGTTTCTCTGAGGGCGGGTCCTTCCCGGCTCCCTACAAGGAGGCATTTGTGCGCCCCCTCCTCAAGAAGCCTTCCCTGGACCCAGCAGTACTTAATAACTACCGTCCAGTCTCCAACCTTTCCTTTAGGGGGAAGATTGTTGAGAAGGTGGTGTCGCTCCAGCTCCAGTGGTCCTTAGAAGAAGTCGATTATCTAGGCCCTTAGCAGTCAGGATTCAGCCCCGGCTACACTACAGAAACTGCTTTGGTCGCGCTGATGGATGATCTCTGGTGGGCCCAGGATAGGGGTTTATCCTCTATCATTGATCTCTCAGCAGCTTTTGATACCATCGACCATGGTATCCTTTTGCGCTGGCTGGAAGGGATGGGAGTGGGAGGAACCGTTTTACAGTGGTTCTCCTCTAACCATTCCGGTCGGTCGCAGTCGGTGTTAGTGGGGAGTCAGAAGTCAACCTCTAGGTTTCTCCCTTGTGGAGTTCCTCAGGGATCGCTCCTCTCCCCCTGCTATTTAATATCTATATGAAACTGTTGGGTGAGATCATCCAAGGACATGGGGTGAGGTGCCATCAGTACGCTGATGACACCCAGTTGTACATCTCCACCCCATATCCACTCAGCGAAGCAGTGGAAGTGATGTGCTGGTGCCTGGAAGCTGTTAGGGTCTGGATGGGTGCCAACAGGCTCAAACTCAACCCTGACGAGACGGAGTGGCTGTGGGTTTTGCCTCCCAAGGACAATTCCATCTGTCTGTCCATTATCCTGGGGAGGGGGATCACTGACCCTCTTAGAGAGGGTCTACAACTTGGGCATCATCCTCGATTCACAGCTGATGTTAGAGCACCATCTTTTGGCTGTGGTAAGGAGGGCGTTCGCCCAGGTTCACCTGGTGCACCAGTTGCGGCCCTATTTGGACAAGGAGTCCCTGCTCACAGTCACTCATGCCCCCATCACCTCGAGGTTTGACTACTGCAACACTCTGTACATGGGGCTACTTTTGAAGAGTGTTCGGAAACTACAAATCGTGCAAAATGCAGCCGCGCGAGTGGTCATGAGTCTACCCAGATACATCCATCTTTCTTCAACACTCTGTGGCCTACATTGGCTGCCGATTGGTTTCAGGACACAATTCAAAGTGTTTTTGATGACCTATAAAGCCCTACATGGCATGGGACCAGATTACCTATGGGACTGCCTTCTGCCACACAAATCCCAGCAGCCGATAAGGTCCCACAAATTTGGCCTTCTCCAGTCCCGTTGACCAAACAATGTCATCTGGCGGGACCTAGGGGAAGAGCCTTTTATGTGGTGGCTCTGGCCCTCTGGAATCAGTTCCCTCCGGAGTTTCATACTGCTCCCACCCTCCTCGCCTTCTGCAAGACAATTAACACCCATTTATGACGCCAGGCATGGGGCAGCTAGCTCACACCCCCTTCTTTTCTGACTGTTAAATGTTATGTATGGATGTGATTGAGTAGACTGACTGTTTTTAATGTAATGGGATTTTAGTTACTGTTTTTTTAACTATTAGATTTGTACACATATTGTTTGTATTTCATGTTGTGAGCCGCTCTGGGTCCTCGGAGAGGGGTGGCATACTAATAAATTGAATTGAATTGAATTCTCAGTAGCTCTACTTTAGCTTGAAGAGAATTTGAGATAGGTTGGTCTTTGGCCTTGTGCTATTCAACAGTTTCATCAAGGACATGGATGAAGGTACCGAGGGCCCATAACATTTACAAATGACACCAAACTATGAGGGGTTGCTGATACTTTAAATCAATGTTTTTCAAACTTGGCAACTTTAAGACGTATATGTGGTTCAAATCCCAGAATTCCTCAGCCAGCAAATTGTCAGAGTCAAGCTCTGACTGGTGGGGGGATAACAGAATGAAGGAAGGGAGAGAGGTAGGGAGGGAAGGGAGGGAAGGGGAGGGTGAGGGGAAGAAGGGAGGGAGGGGAGGGGAGGAAAGGGGAAATGAGGAGAGGGGAGGGGAGAGGAGGGTGAGGGGAAGAAGGGAGGGAGGGGAGGGGAGGAAAGGGGAAATGAGGAGAGGGGAGGGGAGAGGAGGGTGAGGGGAAGAAGGGAGGGAGGGGAGGGGAGGAAAGGGGAAATGATGAGAGGGGAGGGGAGAGGAGGGAGAGGGGAAGAAGGGAGGCAGGGAGAAGGAGAAGGAAGGAGAAAGGGGGGAAGAAGAGGGGAGGGAAGGGGAGAGAAGGAGAAGGGAAGAATGGAGAGAGGGAGGAGGAGAAGGAAGGAGGAGAGGAGGGAAGAAGAGAGGAGGGAGAGGGAGCGAGAAGGAGAGAGAGAGAGGAGAAGGGAAAGGAGGGAAGGGGGAGAGGAAAGGAGGGACAAAAGGAGGGAAGAGGAGGGGAGGAAAGGGGAGGGAGAGTGAAGGCAGGCAGGCAGGGAAGGAGGGAAGGAAGGAAGGAAGGAGGGAGGGAAGGAGGGAGGGAGGGATGGGAGGGAGGGACAGGAGGAAGGAAGGAAGGAAGGAAGGAAGGAAGGAAGGAAGGAAGGAAGGAAGGAAGGAAGGAAGGAATATTCCCACCTGCAAAGTCAATGGGGCTGTCAGCTAAAAGTCAGTTCTGCCTCCATGGCTCTGTTGTCCACTCCTGTTCATTCTGTTTCTCCAGTTATATAAGTACAGTAATTATTTCTGAACTTATGACCCATCAAGGCATTGCGTAACCTTTTATAAAATCCAATTTTCAGATGCTTTGGATTCTATAGATTTGAGATCTACATTCCAATCTCTCTCTATAGCCTGGTACTTCAGTAACTCAATAAGGAGAACAATAATTTTACAGGATGTCCGGACCTTAACATAGTTAACTGAAAAGGGCAGCGACTAAGCCTGGATTCCAGGAATCTAATGCGTAAAGGAACATCTGTTGATATTTTAATGTTGTTTTGCTCCACTATATCTTGGTAAACTTTGGTATCAAGGTCGCTATACAGCAGATTGCAGATGTGTCCTCTAAGTGATTGATTAGCAGGCTGTCAGGATTTTAAAAAAAAAACAGCTAGGAAAAAAGATTTGCGGAAAATGTTTTTTTTCTCAGCAGAAAAATCTTAAAGCAGAATCCAGCCAGCAAACAATCAGCAGCAAGTTTTCCAGTCATTGCAAACAGATATGGAAGGATTTCAATACCCATACTGGCAGGAGATTCCAGGAGTTGAAGCCCTCTACCAATTTTAAAGTTGGGAAACCCTGGTCTATGAGGTCACTTTGTACCAATCTGCCACCCCAGGAAATAGAAGAAGTTCAGATGGGTTCAGCCAGCGATAGGCTGCCAAAATTTTTACTGCGACACTATGGCTGTGGCTTATTTTGTGGGTGTGGCTTGATGGTCATGTGACTGAGTAGGAGTGGATTGCCGGCCATGTGACCAGCTGGGAGTGGCTTGACAACCATGTGATTAGGGGGGTGGCTTAAAGGTCATGTGACTGGGTGGGAGTGGCTTACCGACCAAGATAAGTTTTCAAATATGCTTGGACTCCTTTTTCAGTTGATTAAGTCACATTATTTGAATAGCCACAAAAAAGGACAAATGATACAGAGCGTCATTTGTTGAGGAGCACAGTAATATTTTAAGGTTTTGTACTGAAGATTAGGCAAGTAGCTCAATTTTCTTTAATTGCTATAAAAGTTCAGTTCCAGAGAATGATTAAAATGAGTTAAAGTGTTTATGTGTAAAAACATACTATTAAATTATTTCCTATTTTAAAAGTAATTAAGGATCATACTAAGCTACTAGAGACGGAAGGAAATAAAAAACTATTAAGCACTCAATAAATAGTGCATAAACTTACTACCCCCACTGTGTCGCCCCCCCCCCATGGGGGCAGTAGCCCAGCTCTGGGTTCAGACCAGGGGTGGGTTGCTGAGGGTTCACAGAGGAGAACTTCTAGCTAAAATTCTGTGCAGTTCGGAGACACATCCTCCCCCAAATCCAGCTCCTGGCTAGATTCACCCACCCACCCTGCCCAGTGAAAGGTTGCCAGTAGTGGTGAGCGAACTTCAAGAAGGCCAGGAAGTAGTCTCCGTGACGTCAAAGCCCCGCCCCCGGAATCCCCTCGTGGGATTTCCCACCTCCTTTTGCTTGCAGCGCCGCAAGCAAAAGGAGGTGGGAAATCCCACAATGGGATTCCCCACTCTCCTCTCGGGCAGCGACAATTTGGGGTGTTTGGCCGAATGCCAAACACCAAGCCCAAAACCGAACTTTACCCGAATTTTTTAAAAAGTTCGGGTTCGGCATGCCGAACACTGCAAAGTTCGGCACGAACCCAAACTTTGCAAGTTCAGTTCGCCCAACACTAGTTGCCAGCTCTCGGCACTACCGGCACGCTCCGCGCTCCACTCTGTGTTTCTGGTGGGCAGGTGTGTGAGAGATTTTGCTTCTGTGTACAAACAGGGAGCAAAATCCCAAGAGGGGACACATACACGTGAGATTTCAGCAGGGTTTTTTGCTTCAGCGCATGCACAGAAGCAAAACGTCGCCAAAAATCGCCGAAATCTTGCGTGCCTGTGTGTCCTGTCATAAGATTTTGCTTTCTGCACATGTGCAGAAGCAAAATCTGGTTTGGGTGTGTGCGCCCACTCACCAGTCACCCAGAGCTGGGCGTGCAGCTCCATTTTTGCTACCAAAACAATGTCCCTCCTCCGTCCAGGTAAGAACCCAATACTGGTCCTGCCCTTCCAGAAGTCCCCATGTGACCTTTTTGGGATGCAGGGCTTGCGCAGAGCCTTGGGAAGGTAAAAATTGGGCCTACTGGAAGTTCAGGAAGGCCGGAAACAGGCCTGGTTTTGGCCTCCAGAGTCTGGGGAGGCCATTTTCGCCCTCCGGGAGGCTCAAAAACAGCCTCTGGAGCCTGGGCAGGACAAAACACACATCCAGACACACACAACACACGCACACAAACACACACACATACACACACACAACCCGTGCTGCAGGAGGCCGATGAGACCATGTCCATCCCCACCCAGCAACTGGGCAGAGAACCCCTCACTAAAATTTTTGAAGGCCACCCCCTGGTTCAGTCCCTCATTCTTCCTCCCACTTAGGACTGTATGACTGTAACTTGTTGCTTGTACCCTAAGATTTTATTAATATTTATTCTGTCTGGGTCACTCCAGAAGCCAATACCAACCCAAAAAGAGAAGCCAGACACACTGGTAAAATGCAAAGGCAGTTTTATAAAATTCAAGAAAAACACAGGTAACAGAAAATGTCCTTACAAACAGGAAAATGCTGTATCTTCAGATATATCCACGAAGGCCAAAAGTCCATGCAGCAATACAGAATTCTTGCTGCCAAGCCGAGGCTGTAGATAGCAGACCTACACCTCCCACGGGTCTTCCAAAGCTGCTGGGCCACAAGCCAGGAACAGAGACGCCGAGAAACAAGACAGGATAACGCAACTCCAAACTGATAACACTCCACATGGCTTCAAGGGCTTGCCTGCCTTTTAAACCCTGCTAAGGAGGACCACACCCAAACCCAGCTGTTCCTAATTCAGTGCTGAGAATACTTCTTTAATTGCTCCTTTCTTTGATCTGACTGTCTCTGTCGCATGTCAATGACGGCTTGAGCTTCATCACCTATAGACTCCAAACTACTGGCTGGGGAGAGCCCCCCCCCCGGGTCTCTCATGCTGTTCTCCTTCATCCCATTCCTGATTTTCCTCCCCCCCCCGTCCGACTGTTCAGCCCCCTCCTCTTCGCTGTCATCCTCCTCTGGGCATGGAGCCAGCAGAGACACAGCAGGTCCCTGAGCAGCCTCAGGCTGAATCACAACAATATTGATGGTTTCTTCATTGCTTATTTGACCCCTATGACAATCATCAAGTGTTGTACCTCATGACAAATGTATCCTTTTCTTTTATGTACACCGAGAGCATATGCACCAAAGACAAATTCCTTGTATGTCCAATCACACTTGGCCAATAAATAATTCTATTATTATCTATTATTCTATTATTCTCAATAGAAATCTCCCCAATGAAAAAAGGGGAAAGCTTTCCCTCCAAGCTTGCACAATGTCCTCCTCCTACTGACCCACTCTAAATTCATATTTTAAGAGCATCCTTTCTCCACCTACCAGTCATGCAGCTGCTAAAATATTGGTGATCTGGGCTGTTCCCTCCAGCAAAATGTTATATATATCCTACCAAAATATATATCCCACCAAACTGGGCATTCAACCGATGATTAATTTTCTAAGCTCTACGTATTTCCCTTCCTACACAAAGGCCTCGGCGTATATGGTTTCCCCTACCAACGCCAATATTTTTTATTTGTTTATGCTAAAGCTTTTATCAAGGATGGGTATTTAATTGACTTTATCTACTGCAGCTAGAACTCTTTAAGTACCATCTAGCCTCGGAATGCTAATTACAATTCAGGCAACCACCAAACACGCCATAACTAACATTTATTGGGCCATGAAATGTTGCACAGTTAATAATTACAGATTCCTGCAGATAATAAAATTTGAAGCATTGAAAGGAGTGGCGGGGGAGGGAGGCTGGCTTTCTTATGTGTTTGGCATTTTGCATTTTGCAAAGCTGTAGCTTTGCTGAATGGGATTGGGTAAGGACTTGGTTTTTCATGGCCTGGATTCGGAATTTTTGTAGATCTTCAAATGACTTCGGTGAAAAGGAGTGGGGAGGATTATGATCAATAGGAGAAGCGTTTCTAAATCACAGGAAGCCATTCAGAGCTACACAACTTAACCTTGGCACAAGTGTTGTTCCCATTATGGGATATGATAATTTTTTTTGGTTGTGTGTGTGTATGTGTGTGTAAAATATTTTTGCTGATAATAAAAAGGAAGGGAGACTAGTATAGATTTATGTTAAGCTATTTTGCTCTCATCAACTAGCCACACCCTTACCAGGATTTGAACCTGGGCTGTATGCCTATAAGGCAGTAGCTTTAACCTCTAGACCACGGGCTCTTTCCTGTCTTAGCCTCTACCAGACATGTTTTCCCTGTCAAACCCACTCTGGTATACCCAAACATGGGAGGGAGCCCACTGCTTCCTTTTTGCCACTTGACCCCTCTGGGGGCCATTCAAGGCAGTTAATTTTTATAGCCGACAAAAACTACACAAAAAACTACACAAAAAAGCACACAACAGATTTAAACTTAATATTAACCACTCCAAACTTGACTGTAAAAAATATGACTTCAGTAACCGAGTTGTCGAAGCGTGGAACTCATTACCGGACTCCATAGTGTCATCCCCAAACCCCCAACACTTTACCCTTAGATTATCTAGGGTTGACCTATCCAGATTCCTAAGAGGTCAGTAAGGGGCGAGTACAAGTGCACTAGAGTGTCTTCCGTCCCCTGTCCTACTGCTCTCCTATATCTCCTATACTTTTCTTCTATTCCTATATCTCTTCTTCTATTCTTTCATTGATATGTTCTATTACTTTATCTTCTTTTCTATTCTTTCTTAGATATATTTTACTATGATTATCTCCTCTATAACCTTCATCATGTATTTTATTATGTGTATATAGATATATACCCACTAAAACCCTCATTGTGTATTGGACAAAATAAATAAATAAAAATAAATAAATATATTCTATATATGTAACATATTTTTGCTGTCCAGGTTCAAATCCTGTAAAGGTGCGGCTAGCTGATGAGATCAAAATAGTTTGGCATAGATCTATACTACCCTCCCTTCCTTTTCATTATTAGCAAAAATATGTTATACACATACACACAAACACAAATAAAGTCAAAATAATGGTCACAATTGTGCAAGTGACACCACTGGCTTTTTTAAAATATGTGTACAAATGTGGACCAAATGCTGAGTACACAAAATGCAATCATTTGACCACTGGGAAAACTTTGAATCTTAGTTGTAAGTAATCCTGGATAACTTCAATTGATCGTTGACCAGTCATAAATCAAGGACTTTTATTATAAAGTTATAGCAACATAATCATGGTGTGAATGCACCTCCCACCTCCCTGGCTTTACATCCATGAGATCTAGAGAGGTTCAAATCTGAGATAATTTTTCAAATTGGATGTTTGCTATCTGCTCAGATTTCTTTCATAGCAATTGCACCATATACTGTCCACTCTAAGTGTTTTGCAGAGTCAGCCTATTTCCCCCAACAATCTGGGTCCTCATTTTAAACCATCTCAGAAGGATGGAAGGCTGAGTCAATCTTGAACCTGATGAGATTTGAATTGCCAAACTGCAATCAGCTGGCAGCCAGCAGAAGTAGCCTGCAGTACCACACTCTAACCACTGTGTCGCTGTGACTCATCTATCTGATTCTCCTCCCATTTCTCAGATTTATTCATAGCTTTTTACACACCATTGTAATACCATTGCTGTTCCATTTGTACATGTCATAATATCCTACAAATGAGTATATGGTGTAGAGTTCCAGAAGACAATGATGTCTCACTTATCTGAAAGCAGAAGAAAACTGGAGATGAATGAAAATTATTTGGCTATTTTGGCTTCTTTTTTCTGTTCCATTATCTCGTATACAACCAAAATCTTCAACCTATAACTGATCTGTCCCCTTTTCTAAGAGGCCCGTAAAGGGTATCCATAAGCACACCATTGTGCCTACCATCCCTGTCCTACTGTCTTATTTATTTATTTATTTATTTATTTTATTTATTTATTTATTTATTTTGTCCAATACACAATGAGGGTTTTAGTGGGTATATATCTATATACACATAGTAAAATACATGATGAAGGTTATAGAGGAGATACTCATAGTAAAATATATCTATGAAGGAATAGAAAAGAAGGTATAGTAATAGAACGTATCAATGAAAGAATAGAAGAAGAAATATAGGAATAGAAGAAAGGTATAGGAGATATAGGAGAGCAATAGGACAGGGGACGGAAGGCACCCTAGTGCACTTGTACTCGCCCCTTACTGATCTTTTAGGAATCTGGATAGGTCAACCGTAGATAATTTAAGGATAAAGTGTTGAGGGTTCGGGGATGACACTATGGAGTCCGGTAATGAGTTCCACGCTTTCACAACTCGGTTGCTGAAGTCATATTTTTTACAGTCAAGTTTGGAGCGGTTAATATTAAGTTTAAATCTGTTGTGTGCTCTTGTGTTGTTGTGGTTGAAGCTGAAGTAGTCGCCGACAGGCAGGACATTGCAGCACATGATCTTGTGGGCAATACAGTACTATGGAGGGATCCTGATATGCCATAGGATTTGAGTTTTAGGAGTAGTTTGTCGTGGACCACTGAATCAAAGGCTTTGCAGAAGTCAATATAAATTGCATCTGTAGATTTCCCTTGATCTAGATGAGTTGTCCATATATTTTTGCAGTGGAGGAGCTGCAGGTTGCAGGATAGTTTTTTTCTGAAACCAAATTGTTTGTTAGAGAGCAAATTATTAGTTTCTAGATGGAGAGTAATTGATTTGTCTTCCTTTATCATTACTTACTTTTTAAAATAAATAGTTTATATAAACTATTATCCTATACTTGATTGACAAATAACAAACAAACAAACAAACAAACAAACAAACAAACAAGTTGTCTCATCCAGGTACAGATCACGTCTAATTTCATGAAAGCAAATTATTATCCAGGGAAGTTATGGGGGGGGGGGTTTATACTTCCAACACCACAAAGGAAGTTGCAATTCTTGTTCCTGCTGCTGCTGCTAAATGTTGTTTTAGGCCAGTGCTTCTCAATCTTGAACTTTTCGAATGTACGGACTCCACTTCCCAGAATTCCTCAGCAAGCATTTCTGGCCAGGGAATTCTGGGACTTGGAGTCCACACATCGGAAAGGTGCCAAGGTTGAGAAATACAGTTCTAGGCCTTTGTTAGGTTAACATACTGTACTGTTAACATTCACTTTCTGTGTATATTGCCTTAGAGAATCAATAGAGGGAATGAAATATGGTTTTGTTAAATTCTCTAGGGGGCTCTATGCATTTAGCTTTCGCACTATTTTCAGAAAAGAAACATCAATATAAAAATAATGAGCCTCATAAAATAGAACCCTGGCCCAGGCAGCTGAGGTAGCTTTTAAGAAACAAGCAGAGATTTATATGGGAGGCATCTGGTTAGAATAACAGTGGATGCCCTTCAAAGAGAGGTCATCGGAAACACACACACACACACACACACAAAAAGAGGCCTTCAAAGTGAGAAATACAAAATGGCTGCTCTCAAAGGAGCTGTTCCGACTATCCATGGTGCAGTGGTCATTTTGGAGGAATTTGTGGATTTCTGCTAAGAGAATCGCCATGATGGTACAGACATTTGGCCTACCCTTGAAGACATTGAGGTAAACATGTGACAGGGGGAGTCAAAAAGGTTGGGCTGACTACCGCCATTACTAACATCAAGTAAAAAAAATATGTATATCAAGCTGACTGCCACCATCACCCAATCAAAGTGGGACTGGGGTCAAAAAGGGTAAATTGGCTGCCATCATCAGCCAATTAAAATCCAACTAATTTTTTTTAAAAAAATTAAAATGGCTGCCACTGTCACCAAAGCTTGACTATGTCAAAAAAAAAATTATAGTTGTCTGCCACCATCACCCAATGGAAGATTTATGCATTTTTATCTGAGACATAACACAATGGAATTAGTTGGTCATTCCTGTACACTATTTTTAAACTCCTCAAGTTTGTTAAGATGTTTTGTTTGTTTGTTTGTTTGTTTGTTTGTTTGTTTGTTTGTTCGTTCGTTCGTTCGTTCGTTCGTTCGTTCGTTCGTTCGTTCGTTTATTTATTTATTTATTTATTTATTTATTTATTCAAGCCTGTATGATGTTCTTCCGTCGTGTTCGAAGAGGACTTTGACATCTAACGGGTTGTGGGCTGTACGCGATATGTCCACAGGTGGCAGGTAAGGCCTACACGGGCACGAAATGTTCTGCCGCATGTTGGGCAGACATGTGTGGCCACCATTTGTCGCATCATTTGCAGCTCTGGCTTTGCGGAGTGCTCGCTTCTCTTCTGCTGGGAATGTTCTTCTGGCCTCCGATGTCTGGCGGCCTTGGTGGATCAGCATGCGCCATGTTGGTCGATCTTGTGCCAGGGTTTCCCAGGAGGTGGTGTCGATATCGAGGGACTTGAAAGAGGCTTTCGACATGTCTTTGTATCGCTTCCTTCGACCCCCATGCGATCGCTTTCCTTTAGACAGCTCCCCATAGAGGAATTGCAATGGTCCTAGCAACATGGCCTACCCAGCGTGTCTGGGCTCTATATCAGCAGCCTGCTCTGGAGAGGACCTCAGTGTCTTGCACCTTAACCTGCCACCAGATATTCAGAATTCTATGGAAGCAGGCCATGTGGAAGTGGTTCAATTGCCTATCATGTCTCCTGCATACAGTCCACATCTCACTGGCATACAACCAAGTAGTTAGTATAACCGCTCGGTAGACTTTGAGCTTTGCAGCAAAGCTTGTTCCACGTTGTTCCCACACATTGGTTGTTAATCATAGTCTGGAGGACAGAAGGAAAAGGGGGGACATGATTGAAACATTTAAATATGTTAAAGGGTTAAATAAGGTTCAGGAGGGAAGTGTTTTCAATAGGAAAGTGAACACAAGAACAAGGGGACACAATCTGAGGTTAGTTGGGGGAAAGATCAGAAGCAACATGAGAAAATATTATTTTACTGAAAGAGTAGTAGATCCTTGGAACAAACTTCCAGCAGACGTAGTTGGTAAATCCACAGTAACTGAATTTAAACATGCCTGGGATAAACATATATCCATCCTAAGATAAACATACAGGAAATAGTATAAGGGCAGACTAGATGGATCATGAGGTCTTTTTCTGCCGTCAGTCTTCTATGTTTCTATGTTTAATCTGACAACGACGACCAATCGTGTATATGATTACATACAAAGTATAAGCATGATTGTGAATATATAAGAATTACGGAGAGGGGCGGCATACAAATCTAATAAATAATAATAATAATAATAATTGTTATTATTATTATTATTATTATTTATTTATTTATTTATTTGTTTGTTTGTTTGTTTTGTTTGTCAAACGTGAATCGTTAGTAGTTTGTATAATCATAACGTAAGTAAAAAGTAATGATAAAAGAGGACAACATTAGGTCAGGAACGGTAGGCACAATACTGTGCTTATGCAACCCCCTTACAGACCCCCTAGAAACAGGGAGAGGTCAGCTGTAGACAGGCTAAAGTTTTTGGATTTGGGAAATAAAACCACAGAGTCAGGTAGTGTATTCTAAGCATGGACATGATATTTTATGAAAATATGGGGACGTTAGGACAGGGACGGTAGTCATGATGGTATACTTATGTTTGGCTCTTACAGACCTCCTAGGAATGGGGTGAAGTCAATGGTAGACAGTTTAAGGTTTTGGGGTTTGGGGGAAACTACAGAGTCAGGTAATATATTTTCTGAAATCTCCTACCTAAATGTTTCCAGATCTCAAGACAGGGTCACATGCTGCTACTACATATAGTAAGAAAGAGCAAGTGAAGTGAGAAAAGAAAAGGAATTTTAGTTAAATTAATGGATATTTGTTTGATTTGTTTAACCAATTCCTGTTAACAGGAGATGTTCCTGAGGATTGGAGAATGGCCAGTGTCGTGCCTATCCACAAGAAGGGCAGTAGAGAAGAAGCTGGTAACTACAGGCCAGTTAGCTTGACATCAGTTATAGTTAAAATGATGGAGACTCTACTCAAAAAGAGGATAAATCAGCACCTAAAAAACAATAACTTATTGGACCCAAATCAGCATGGCTTTACTGAAGGCAAATCATGTCAGACTAATCTCATTGATTTCTTTGACTATGTCACAAAGGTGTTGGATCAAGATGGTGCCGTGGATATTGCCTATCTGGACTTCAGCAAAGCCTTTGATACAGTTCCACATAAAGAGCTGATAGATAAATTAGTGAAGATTGGACTTAATCCCTGGATAGTTCAGTGGATTTCAAGCTGGCTGAAGCGTAGACATCAGAGAGTTATTGTTAATGGCGAGTATTCTGAGCAGAGACAGGTTACAAGCGGTGTGCCACAAGGGTCTGTTCTGGGTCCTATTCTTTTTAATATGTTTGTGAGTGACATAGGGGAAGGTCTGGTAGGGAAGGTTTGCCTATTTGCCGATGACTCTAAAGTGTGCAATAGGGTTGATATTCCTGGAGGGGTCTGTAATATGGTAAATGATTTAGCTTTACTAGATAAATGGTCAAAGCAATGGAAACTGCAGTTTAATGTTTCCAAATGTAAAATAATGCACTTGGGGAAAAGGAATCCCCAATCTGAGTATTGCATTGGCAGTTCTGTGTTAGCAAAAACTTCAGAAGAGAAGGATTTAGGGGTAGTGATTTCTGACAGTCTCAAAATGGGTGAGCAGTGTGGTCGGGCAGTAGGAAAAGCAAGTAGGATGCTTGGCTGCATAGCTAGAGGTATAACAAGCAGGAAGAGGGAGATTGTGATCCCCTTATATAGAGCACTGGTGAGACCACATTTGGAATACTGTGTTCAGTTCTGGAGACCTCACCTACAAAAAGATATTGACAAAATTGAGCGGGTCCAAAGACGGGCTACAAGAATGGTGGAAGGTCTTAAGCATAAAACGTATCAGGAAAGATTTAATGAACTCAATCTGTATAGTCTGGAGGACAGAAGGAAAAGGGGGGACATGATCAAAACATTTAAATATGTTAAAGGGTTAAATAAGGTTCAAGAGGGAAGTGTTTTTAATAGGAAAGTGAACACAAGAACAAGGGGACACAATCTGAAGTTAGTTGGGGGAAAGATCAAAAGCAACGTGAGAAAACATTATTTCACGGAAAGAGTAGTAGATCCTTGGAACAAACTTCCAGCAGACGTAGTTGGTAAATCCACAGTAACTGAATTTAAACATGCCTGGGATAAACATATATCCATCCTAAGATAAAATACAGGAAATAGTATAAGGGCAGACTAGATGGACCATGAGGTCTTTTTCTGCCGTCAGTCTTCTATGTTTCTATGTTTCTATGATATATTTAAAAGTGAGCTCCAAAGTTCAAATAGAGAAATCTAAACTTGACTTTCGCTCTGCCTTCATGGAAATGGAAAAGTGGCAGTTATCATCAGATAAACCAGATAAAGTCTTTCTATTTCAAATGTCACCTTATTCTTCTCCTATTTCCAAAAGAGGAAAGAGGGGTATTGGAACCCTCATCTTTCTTTCTAGAGAAAAGGAAGATTCCGAATGTCTTTGCGTAACACATATCCTAGAAATGTGTTAGCTTTGCAGTGTTAAGTCTCTTTCTTGAGTCGCCCTGGAAAAACAGGGTGGATGCTTGTAGAATAATAGCGGTGTGGTCCTTCACTTTTAAAAAATGTTAAAAGAAAGTATAACGTTAACCCTTCTCTTTTCTTTATCTAAGACGAAGCTGAGAAATAGAGGAAGGGAGAGGAAATCTGTGAATTCGGACCCTTACTTCCTCTGTTAACATTGTGATCAATTCATCTAGGGCCACCGCTCTCAAAAAAAACCCAAAAACACTCAGAAAACACTCATCCTGCAATCGTTTTTGAGCTGAAGAATTGAAAAGCTTAAGAAATATTTTGAAGGGAAAAAAAATCTCCCTCCCCAAAGGTTTTATATAAATACCTATTCTTTCAAACTGGATATATATATGTGTTTGTGTGTACATGATAGCAAACTGAAACATTCACAATATAAGCCAAAGACTTGTCAGATGCTACATCTATTCCATTCTGCTTTGCTGTCTCTGTCAGAAAGCCACTTGAAGAGACTAGAAGCGTTTGAAATATGGATTTACAGATGGCTGTTTCATATAAGCTGGGTTGACAAAATCAGAAATGAGGAGGTGATAAGCCGCCCTGGAAAGTAAAGGAAAATCATCATGGAGGACAGAAGGAAAAGGGGGGACATGATCGAAACATTTAAATATGTCAAAGGGTTAAATAAGGTTCAGGAGGGAAGTGTTTTTAATAGGAAAGTGAACACAAGAACAAGGGGACACAATATGAGGTTAGTTGGGGGGAAAGAGCAGAAGCAACATGAGAAAATATTATTTTACTGAAAGAGTAGTAGATGCTTGGAACAAACTTCCAGCAGACGTAGTAAATCCACAGTCACTGAATATAAACATGCCACAGATCAACATATATGGGGTCTGGATGGGTGTCAACAGAGTCAAACTCAAACTCAACCCTAAGACGGAGTGGCTGTGGGTTCTGCCTCCCAGGGACAATTCCATCTGTCCGTCCCTAACCCTGGGAGGGGGGGGAATTATTGACCCCCTCAGAGAGGGTCCGCAGCTTGGGCGTCCTCCTCGATCCACAGCTCACATTAGAGAACCATCTTTCAGCTGTGGCGAGGGGGACGTTTGCCCAGGTTCGTCTGGTGCACCTATCTGGACCGGGACTCACTGCTCACAGTCACTCATGCCCTCATCACCTCAAGGTTCGACTACTGTAATGCTATGATATTAATGGGGCTACCTTTGAAAAGTGTTCAGAAACTTCAGATCATGCAGAATGCAGCTGCGAGAGCAATCATGGGCTTCCCTAGGCATGCCCATGTTACACCAACACTCCGCAGTCTGTATTGGTTGCTGATCAGTTTCTGGTCACAATTCAAAGTGTTGGTTATGACCTATAAAGCCCTTCATGGCATCGGACCAGAATATCTCCAGGACCGCCTTCTGCCACATGAATCCCAGTGACTGGTTAGGTCCCACAGAGTTGGCCTTCTCCGGGTCCCATCGACTAAACAATGTCGTTTGGCGGGACCCAGGGGAAGAGCCTTCTCTGTGGCCGCCCCGACCCTCTGGAACCAGCTCCCCCCGGAGATTAGAACTGCCCCCAACTTCCTTGCATTTCGTAAACTCCTTAAAACCCACCTCTGCCGTCAGGCCTGTACAGTTTATGCATGGTTTGTTTGTGTGCATGTTTGCTTTTAATAAGGGTTTTTAAATGTTTTTTTAAATTATTAGATTTGTTGTACATTGTTTTATTGTTGCTGTGAGCTGCCCGAAGTCTGCGGAGAGGGGCGGCATACAAATCTAATAAATAATAATAATAATAATAATAATAATAAATAAATAATTTAATTAATAATAATATCCATCCTAAGATAAAATACAGGAAATAGTATAAGGCAGACTAGATGGACCATGAGGTCTTTTTCTGCCACCAATCTTCTATGTTGCTATGTTTCTAAAATCATTAAAAAGGTGAAAGTTAGAATATTTGGGATATGTGATGCAACACTTGGAAAAATACGGTATACTTCACTTAATCCTCCATGGAAAGATTGAGGGTAAATGAGGTTCAGGCAGAAGAAGAACATCATGGCTTCAAAATCTAAGGGAGTGGTTTGGACAAAACTCAACAGCACTATAATAATAATAATAATAATAATAATAATAATAATAATAATAATAACAACAACAACAACAACAACAACAATAATAATAATAATAACAACAACAACAACAATAGAGAAATTGGTGAAATACAAAGATCTAAAAATCGAGCAGCAATGGCTCTGGCATAAGCCCATGAAAGTGGTCCCAGTGGTACTTGGCACGCTGGGCGCAGGGCCAAAGGATCTCAGCGGACATTTGAAAACCATCGGAATTGACAAAATCTCCATCTGTCAATTGCAAAAGGCCGCTTTACTGCAATCGGCAAACATAATTCGCCGCTATATCACGCAGTCCTTGGTGCTTGGGAAGTGCCTGACTGGTGAGGAAATATGAAATCCAGCATAGTGATCTCGTTTGCTGTGTTGTATTGAGATAATAATAATAATAATAATAATAATAATAATAATAATAATAATAATAATCCCCAAAAAGTCATTGAAAATGAGCAAGCAAAACTACTGTAGGACTTCAGACTGACCACATTTTGGAACATAATACACCAGACACTGTAATTGTGGAGAAAAAGAAAGTATGGATCATCGACATTGCAATCCCAGGAGATAGCAGAATTGAGGAGAAGCAGCTAGAAAAATTAGCGAAATATGAAGATCTGAAAATCTGAAAAATTATTTGAAACCCATCACCGCTAAAAAGGAGTGCAATAATTATAATGTAAACAGTACCGGTAATCATATTTTAAGCTATATTAATTATTATTTAGGTTTAATATAATAAGATAGTTATATAATTATGTACTATATGTGCACTGGATAAATCATTTCTCTGCAAGCAAGAGCTGGTGGAACTACAGAACAGACAACTAAAATGTTCTTAGACTCAAATACACAAACACTTACCGCATAACACCCCAGACTTAAAATTGTGAATAAGACAAAAAAGTTTAAAGTGGGTTTTTGAAGTACTTGGTGAGAGCAGAAGAGACAAGAAAGGACTTGAGAAAAATCACAGAATATCAAGACCTGCAAATAGAAGTGACAAAAGAAACCAAAGGAAGAAGGAAGTAAAGAGAGTGTCAATAGGAACAGGCGCCAACGGGTACAATTTCAAAACTTATGGAGCATCACTTGAACGCCTTGAATGCCCCAACACAAGATTACCATCTTTATCTGAGTAACTTATATACTGCAATGATATCTTTGCTATTATGAAACAGCATGTGGGAAGGACTCACTAGAAGGGTAAACATGCCAAATCTAGTTTAAACAGCTGGCTGACCATGCAATCAACCCTAATGGTGCTTCTCCCCTCCCTTTTTTTTAAAGACAGGTTGGAATTTGACTTGTGGTGACACATTTGCATCATAGCTTGTTGGTGGCAAAAAGCACTACTGGTTGATCATTTCTTTTTCTTTTTAATTGATTTTTATAACAATGGAACACAACATATAACAATGTACTCAGTGTTCAAAGTACCTGCCACCCAGACAACATTCATACCCCTCCACCGAAATGGGGGCATATTTTCTATATACCATTTTAACTCAAGAGCAATATATCTATTTACATATTATAGAGTAATTTTATTTATTTATTTATTTAATTAATTAATTAATTTTGTCCAATACACAATACACATTGAAGAGAATGGACATGTAGTAATGTATATAAAGAAAAGGATAGAAGAAAAGATATAAAAATAGAGGAGAAGATATATGAGAGGAAGAAAAGATATATGAGATAAAGGAGAGACAATTGGACAGGGGACGGAAGGCACACTGGTGCACTTATGCACGCCCCTTACTGACCTCTTAGGAACCTTGAGAGGTCAATCGTGGATAGTCTAAGGGGAAAATGTTGGGGGTTAGGGGTTGTTACTACTGAGTCAGGTAATGAGTTCCACGCTTCGACAACTCGATTGCTGAAGTCATATTTTTTAGCAGTCAAGTTTGGAGCGGTTAATATTAAGTTTGAATCTGTTGTGTGCTCTTGTGTTGTTGTGGATGACGCTGAAGTAGTCATTGACAGGTAGAACGTTGCAGCATATGATCTTGTGGGCAATACTTAGATCGTGTCTTAGGCATCATAGTTCTAAGCTTTCTAGGCCCAGGATTGAAAGTCTAGTCTCGTAGGGTATTCTGTTTCGAGTGGAGGAGTGAAGGGCTCTTCTGGTGAAGTATCTTTGGACATTTTCAAGAGTGTTGATGTCCGAGATGTGGTATGGGTTCCAGCTTGGTCTCGAAGTCCACTGACCATATATCCTCTTACCTTGTCCCATTGTCCCATTAGTTCCCACAGAGTTTCATTGGCCGAATTCATCCTATTATCCATAATCTCAAACTGAATATGATCCTCCATGTACCAATACCAATTTTGTATTGCCCATTTAGTCGCATTGTTCCAGCCTAGGACTATTACTGCCTGAGCACTTTCTAACATTGCTTCTTTATATTTCTCTAAATTCTTCCATCTCGTTCTTTGTCTAGTACCTCCATTTCCTTTGTAATTGTCCATCGTATGTTTAACATCCTAGCTGGTTGATCATTTCAATGAACTATCAATTATCCGACTAGTGAACCCAAAATAAGGAAACACTCTCAGGGGTTTAAATTCCCAAAAGTAAAACTTTTATTGGGTACATGATTTTGGAACGGAAGAATCAAAACCAGGTCTTATTTTTCTGCACAAATGCAGGAAACAATAGTTAAACAATAAAATAAATAAAGAATTCTTTATAGAATTCTTTATTGGCCAAGTGTGATTGGACGCACAAGGAATTTGTCTTGGTGCACATAAAAGACAAGTGTACATAAAAGACAAGGTACATTTGTCAAGAATCACGAGGTACAACACTATTATAGGTGTCAAATAAGCAACGAGGAAGCAATTAATATTAATAAAAATCTTAAGGATACAAGCAACAAGTTACAGTCATACAGTCATAGGTGGGAGGAAATGGGTGGTAGGAATGATGAGAAAAAAATAGTAGTAATAGTAGAGCAGACTTAGTAAATAGTTTGACAATGTTGAGGAAATTATTTGTTTAGCAGAGTGATGGTGTTTGGGAGAAAAACTCTTCTTGTGTCTAGTTGTCTCAGTATGCAGTGCTCTGTAGCAACGTTTTGAGGGTAGGAGTTGAAAAAGTTTATGTCCAGGATGTGAGCGGTCAGTAAATATTTTCACTGCCCTCTTTTTGACTCGGGCAGTATACAGGTCCTCAATGGAAGGCAGGTTGGCAGCAATTGATTTTTTTCTGCAGTTCTGATTATCCTCTGAAGTCTGTGTCGGTTTTATTTATTTATTTTATTTATTTATTTTGTCCAATACACAATGAGGGTTTTAGTGGGTATATATCTATATACACATAGTATATAGTACACACATTGGGTAGCAGAATCAAACCACCTTTCTCCCCAGTTCATTGGCAAGTTGAATATCATTCAGGTTTGAGAAAGGCAAAGTAGTTCAATCTTAACATAAAGTTTGCATAAGGCTTGGCTTACTGTGTTGAGTCACCTGAGAAAAAGTTTCACCCTTGCAATCCTCGTTGGCTAGCCAGAGGCATTGCTTTAGAATTTGAAGGCTAAATTTCAATTGCAAGCTTTGGATTTTGCTTGGTGGAAATTCTGGATCATGTGTATGATAGCTTGCAGTTTATCCACCCTTCTATGACAACATCTTCTAAATATAGAAGAATAAATGTAACTCAGCTTCCTTTACCATAAAAACAGGAGCCTGTTTCCAAGGCAGTTCCCCTCGCGTTAGCGTGAATGCATTCACTTCTTATTGATCATTTGTCAAATCATACACATGGTTCTGAATCCGATTAAGCAGCATTTCCTCCAAAAGTCAATATTTATTCATTAACAACCTTTTAGCAAGTTAATTGAAAGTGACAGGTTGCATTTTTTGCTTAACAGATTGGTATATTTCCCTCTTTTTCCCTCTCTCCTACGTAATTTCTACATTACGGTAAATATAATGAAACTTAAAAGTTAATTCTGCACATCCGGCAATATCAGGCTATGCCCACAAGACCAGATGATGCTCGTGTGACAATTTGCACGGGGGAGTAAAGTTGGAATTTTGTATTTGTATTTGTATTTATTAGACTTGTATGCCGCCCCTCTCCGATGACTCGGGGCGGCTAACAACAATATAAAAAGACAATGTAAACAAATCTAATATTAAAACAATCTAAAAAAACCCCAATACATACAAGCATACCATGTATAAATTCTATAAGCCTAGGGGGGAGGGAAATTTCAATTCCCTCATGCCTGACGACAGAGGTAGGTTTTAAGGAGCTTGCGAAAGACAAGGAGGGTGGGGGCAACTCTGATATCCAGGGGGAGTTGGTTCCAGACAGTCGGGGCCGCCACAGAGAAGGCTCTTCTCCTGGGTCCCGCCAGACGACATTGTTTTGTCGACGGGACCCGGAGAAGGCCAACTCTGTGGGACCTAACCGGTCGCTGGGATTCGAGCAGCAGAAGGCGGTCCTGGAGGTATTCTGGTCCGATGCCATGAAGGGCTTTATAGGTCATAACCAACACTTTGAATTGTGACCGGAAATTGATCGGCAACCAATGCAGACTGCGGAGTGTTGGTGTAACATGGGCATACCTAGGGAAGCCCATGATTGCTCTCGCAGCTGCATTGCACGATCTGAAGTTTGCTGCCTGCACTTGTGAAAAATAGCTACAAGTCAAACAAAAACACTTCCCGCCCATCTCACTCGTTCACTCAGAACTTGATTCACAAACGTTCAAGTGAGTGTTGCAGCTGTGAGTGATCATTTTTGTATTTATCTATATTTAAAGTGGTGGTGCACACACAACTGTCGCCACGTGGCAGTATCGAAGGCTAACTCTGCCCACTGCCAGGAGTTCGATCCTGACTGGCACAAGGTTGACTCAGCCTTCCATCCTTCCAAGGTCAGTAAAATGAGGGCCCAGATAGTTGGGAGCAATAGGCTGAGTCTGTAAACTTCTTAGAGCAGTGATAACGAACCTTTTTTTGCTTGGGAGCCAAAAGGTCGGGCATCCACGCGATAGTACACGGACATGTGCCCACACCCAAATGCAATGCCTTCCCCTTGGGCATGCACACATACACACACACACACCCTGCACACAAACCCTGCATGCATGCGCACAGACCTCAATGAAGCCTTCACATTTCCCCCATTGGGCCCTTTCCTGAAGCCTGTGTAAGGTTAATTCAATTTCAATTCAATTCAATTTAATAGGTTTGTATGCCACCCCTCTCCGAAGACTCGGGGCGGCTCACAACAATAATAAAAACAATATTCCAGTGAAAACAAATCTAATATTAAAAAGCACATAAAACCCTATCATATTTAAAAAAGCAAACAACATATATATACCCAAACATAAATATAAAAAAGCCTGGGGGAAAGGTGTCTCAACTCCCCCATGCCTGGTGGTATACATGGGTCTTGAGTAATTTACGAAAGACAGGGAGTGTGGGGGCAGTTCTAATCTGAGTTGAGTTGATTCCAGAGGGCCGGGGCTGCCACAGAGAAGGCTCTTCCCCTGGGACCCGCCAAATGACATTAAAAATGATCCAACAGGCCTACTGGATGTTTGTTTCTGAACTTCTGGTAGGCCCCTTGGGTCCATTTTTCACCATCCCCTGGAGGCTTTCCTGAAGCCTGGGGAGGGCGAAAGCAGCCTCCCTCACCCTCTGGGAGGTCAAAATTAGCTGGTCAGTGCTCACTGGAGCTGGCACAGGGCAAAGCCTTGTGTGCCATCAGATATGTCGTTGCGTGCCACCCGTGGCACACGTGCCATAGGTTCACCATCACAGGCTCAGAGAGAGCTGTAAGGCACTATGAAGTGGGACAGGGATAAAGCCCTACATGGCATTGGGCCAGTAGTGTCAACCCCTAACCCCAAACATTTTTCCCTTAGACTATCCACGATTGACCTCTTCAGGTTCCTTAGAGGTCAGTAAGGGGCGTGCATAAGTGCACTAGTGTGCCTTCCGTCCCCTGTCTAATTGTCTCTCCTTATCTCATTTATCTTTTCTTCCTTTCAAATATGTTCACCTATAGTTTTATATCTTATCTTCTATTCTTTTCTTTACTTATATTATTACATATCTTTCTCTTCAATGTGTATTATGTATTGGACAGACAAAATAAATAAATAAATAAATAAATAAATAAATAAATAAATAAAGAAAGAAAGAAAGAAAGAAAGAAAGAAAGAAAGAAAGAAAGAAAGAAAGAAAGATTACTTGCGGGACTGCCTTCTGCCATACAAGTCCCAGCGACTGGTTAGATCCCACAAAGTTGGCCTTCTCTGGGGCCCGTCAACTAGACAATGTCGTTTGGCAGGACCTAGGGGAAGAGCCTTCTCTGCAGGGGGCCCGCAGAATCAGCTCCCCCCGCTAGAGATTCGCACCATCCCCAACCTCCTCGCCTTTTGCAAGAGTCTTAAGGCTCATTTATGCCACCAGGCCTGGGGCGATTAGATCTCAGCCTCCTGACTGACGAATGTTTGTAGGGTTGTTGTTTGAATGGATATGACTGACTTTCAGTACAACTGGGGATCTTAGATTGTTCATTTAGTTTTAATCAATGGGATTTAACAATTGTACTCTGTTGTTTTTATACATTGTAAGCCACCCTGAGTCCTCGGAGAGAGGCAGCATATAAATCCAACCAACCAATCAATAAGTAGGGCTAGGTGCTTTTGCTATTTATTTGTGTCTCACCTCTATGATTTTTACAAATACCGGTAACTCAAGATACTGTGTTTTCCCCAAAATAAGACACTGTCTTATATTAATTTTTGCTCCAAAAGTTGTGCTACGTCTTATTTTCGGGGGGTGCCTTATATTTCTCAAATAAGACAAATTCACAGGCAGAAAAGCTGACACCCCCAAAGAAAGTGTGCCGTACGGTACACTGATTACGGTACGGTACCTGTCAGTATGGCACACACACACACAAACGACAGCACTTATATGGTACAACAGTATACTCCCGCTATTGCAGCTTCCGGCCACCAGAGGAACTATAGTCTATGCACTGTGGTGGAGACTGTAATGGCGGTGAGACAGTAAGCAGACTGTGTCTGCTGTACTGGATGGTACAAAGCAATGGAAGGGGCCAGCAGGGGACGCCACATTATTACGGTACCGCTATGAACAGCTTTGAATGGTACCGTATGTTTTTCCACCGTAGTGTATGTAAACTTGACTATGCCTTATATTAGCAAATTCTGCAAAACCTCTGACATGCCTTACTTTCGGGGTACGTCTTATTTTCGGGGAAACAGGGTAGTGAATGTACATAACATTCATATATTCCTATTTCCCTCACAACAGTCCTGTGGGATGGATTACCGCCAGAGGACAAAAATGACTGGCCTAGAGTCTCTGGACTGTCCTTCAAGCCTAAGGAAGACTAGAACTCACAGTCTCACGATTTCTAGCTAGACCAAATTGGTTCTCTGTACTATGCAAGACTTCTGTGTCAGAAGTACCAAAGAGTTTCCATGGTGAAAGGATCAGCTAGCAGCAGCATCGTTGACTGGAGCGAATGATGGGAGATCGCTCCACCACACTGCTGCACGCGTGGCTCAAAAATTGTCAACCCAGCCTTCTAACCATATCAGTCACTGCACTCTCCACTGCCACTCTAATAATAATTGATTATAATCTAATCATCTAATCCAATCGTTACTATTATTATAATAAATTAATAATATAATATAATTAATAATTATTATAATTAAGTTATATTTGGCCTTTTATCTGGGTCAGATTCCTGCAAGATGCAGTAAAGATGCTACCAAGAGGAAAATATTTGAATATACAAGAGTCGACCAGAAAGTAATGCACCAATTTTTTTTTCTTCAACAAATATTTATTGACCACAATAAAATTTACACACAAGAAAGAAAGATGTTTCTTCTACACTTTCTATTTTTCCATGCAATCTCCATCCCATTCTATGGCCTTCCTCCAGCGAGACACAAGGGCATCGGACTAGGATATCTGCGAGACTGCCTTCTGCCGCACGAATCCCAGCGACTGGTTTGGTCCCACAGAGTTGGCCTTCTCCAGGTCCCGTCGACTAAACAATGTCGTCTGGCGGAACCCAGGGGAAGAGCCTTCTCTGTGGCGGCCCCGACCCTCTGGAACCAGCTACCCCCAGAGATCAGGATTGCCCCCACCCTCCTTGCCTTTCGTAAACTTCTTAAAACCCACCTCTGCCATCAGGCATGGGGGAATTGAAACATCTCCCCCTTGCCCATTTAGTTTTTGTGTATGATTCGATTGTGTGTTGTTTTTTATATATTGGGGTTTCTTTTTTGGATTTTTTAATTTAAAACTGTAATCTACATTTTTAAATATTAGATTTGTTACTATGTTCTGTTCTTCACCATTGTTGTGAGCCGCCCCGAGTGTGCAGAGAGGGGCGGCATATAAATCCAATAAATCTAATCTAATCTAATATATGCCCTATTGGTACCACTCCTTGTTCTGGTCATGAAGTCATTTCTGCACTATGCGAATTCACCTCTAATGGCCTCACCCTCTGTGCCCAGCGACTAACCGTACTTCTGTTGACTGCAGATTCTCCATAAACTGTACACAAACGTTTGTGAATGTTCCCAACAGTTTCTTTCTCCACAGTGAGAAATTCAGTGACGACACGCTGTTTGTATCGTACATCACTTACAGACGCCATTTCAAAACACTGCTGCAGCTACGCTATCTGTCTGAAGAAACACAAAATTTACACATGCACTTCTGACAATTCAAATAATGTATATCTAAAGTTTTACATTCGTACAATTACTGTAGGCTGAGAAAAAAAATGTGGTGCATTGCTTTCTGGGCGACCCTCGTATATCTCAATTTTCTCATCCTATCGATGAAATTAGGAGGGTATCCACATTGCCTCTTGATTAAATACAATATTATTTACATATATTTTAAAGAATGTCAAATCAGTCCCATTAGATTTAAGAGGGAAATTGCATATATCAAAAGATTTATTGGATGACCTAAAGAATATATTTGAAAGCATAGACAACAGATATCACAAGAGGTCATTTAGTCACATGATTTTCTCTTTTGAATTATTGACATTTTTAAACTAACATTTTAATATGTTTAAGTAGATTTATGGGGAAATATCAGAATGTTAACTATATTATATTGAATTACATTCCAAAAGTGTTAAATTTAACTGTTTTAAGGGACCTTTGTTATATCATGTGTGGAGAAATGCCAAGAGAATTAAAAGTAACATTCTTCTGCCTATTAAAGATTAGATCGAGGAGATGTATGTATAATTTATCAATTACTAAAAAGTCAACCTCCCCCCCTCCCCCCCATCAAAAGGAATAAAATTAACTATAACATTTTCCCTTTTGGCACAAATCTCATGACTTTTACTACAAAAGAATCTTTTTGTTTTCTTATTGTGTTATTGCTTATGAATGTTTATGCAGTGTTTAAATATTTGCTATAATGTCATAGACTTGGATTATTCATTGTTTCCTTCTCTATTTTATTTGGTTTTGTTGGTTATTGTCGATGAGTTGATCTTTGAGAGTGTATTCTGTGCATGTGGATTGGGGTTTAGCAGAATATGTCTGTGTACTATTTTCCAAAATTATTAGACCCATCCACATACAATTCCCTTGTGGAGAAACTGTCAACCTTGAAAGCTATCCATCACTCAGTGGAATCTGATTATTTCCCAATAATATGAGCAGAATTAAAATAAGCATTGCAAAACAAGATTGCGTAGGAAAACACCAGCTTATCCAAGGCTGATCCAAACCCCAAGGTCTTGACCAACCTTGGTGGGTTTCCTGAAAAAACAGAGATATAGATCCAGAAATTGCGTGGAAAAAATATGTGCTTGGCTACTTAGCAGTGTCAGTGTTTTCAAGCATTTTCCCATCCAAGTGCCCTATCCTTGTCTCTCCGATAGCCTGATAGCCCAAACCATTTTCCCTTGCATTCCAATCAAATGATGCAAATGGAAGAGATTTATGTGACCTGTGCAATGCAAATGCGTGATACGTTTTTCGCTGGTGTTTTCACGGAACAAGGCTCTTTTGGCCCTAGATTTATGAATAACCTTGGCTACCCATTGGCTGGGCGAACCCCCATGGTGCAGTGGGTTTCAAATATCTCTTCTACTGCCTCTGCAGATGATCAAAAAGTAATAATTCACTTCTGCGTGGCAGGCCAAGAGAGTGGAAGGGAAATTTTGCGCACCGCAGCCCCAGAACGTCTCTTTTGAGCCTCGTTTTGCATAATCACAGCTAGCATTCCCCGTCAGAAATGGGTCTCTTTTAACGCTCTCTAGCTACGCTTCCAATCCTGCCTTGAGACCTTTGCATTCCAAATAAATTGAAATCTACTGAAACGATGTCATCTGGTTGCACGCAGCCACGGAAACCAATAGATTGTCAGCACCGACGGAGGAATAACTTTTTTTTTTTAAACAGAACATTTTTATGACAACGGTCCATGTGGAAAAGCACGGTGATTTTGGTGCTCAGCCAAAAGACCCAATCTCCAGCATTTCGGATCAAGTCACAGGGCCTTTGCACAGCACTCCGCGAGTGGCACTGATTAAATGATATTTATTTATTACTTCTCCAAGCCAAAACGGTGCAACAGGCAGGTTGGGTCCTTGAAGCTGTAAACTGACAAATTAGCAGATAAATGGGTCCTATCTACTACAGGCTATTTTTTTTCTTACCTATGAAACAGAATATGAGAAGGTAATAGATTATATAGAATAACAGAGTTGGAAGGAAACTTAAAGGTTTTCTAGTCTAACCCGCTGCTCAGATAGGAAGGCCTATACCAGGGGGAGGCAAACTTGGCTCTTCTGTAACTTGTGGACTTCAGCTCCCAGAATTCCTGAGCTAATCATGCTTGCTCAGGAATTCTGGGAGTTGAAGTCCACATATCATAGAAGAGCCAAATTTGCCTACCCCTGGCCTATACCATTTCAGAAAACTGGCTGCCCAAAATCTCCACTGTTGGAGCATTCACAACTACTAGAGGCTTGTTCCTATGATTAATTGTTCTAATCAGAGAAATTTCTCTTTAGTTCCAGGCTGCTTCTCTCCTTGAATAGTTTCCATCCATTGCTTCTTGTTTCCATCCATTCTTCTAGTTTCCATCCATTGCTTCTTGTTTCCATCCATTCTTCTAGTTTCCATCCATTGCTTCTTGTTTCCATCCATTCTTCTAGTTTCCATCCATTGCTTCTTGTTCTGGTTCTTTGGCGAATAGGTTGAGTCCCTCTTCTTTGTGGCAATGCCTCATACAGTGATACCTCTACCCAAGAATGCCTCTACTTATAAACTTTTCTAGATAAGAACCGTTGTTCAAGATTTTTTTTGCCTCTTGTCAAGAACCATTTTCCATTTACAAACCCAAACCCCCCAAACTGTAACCAGAAAAGGCAGGGAGAATCCTCCATGAGACCTCTCTAGGAATCTCCTGGGAGGAAACAGGGCTGGAAAAGCCTTTGTGGGGCCTTTCTAGGAATCTCCTGGGAGGAAACAGGGCCAGAAAAGGCTGGGAGAAGCCTCCATGGGGCCTCTCTAGGAATCTCCTGGGAGGAAACAGGGCCTCCAACCTCCCTGTGATTTCCCCAACTGCATGCATTATTTGCTTTTACATTGATTCCTCTTACAAACTTTTCTACTTAAGAATCTGGTCACAGAACGGATTAAGTTTGTAAGTAGAGGTACCACTATATATTGCAACACTGCTATCATGTCTCCCCTGGTCCTTCTTTTCACTAAACTAGACAGATTCCAGCAACCATTATTCGTATCTTTTAGCTTCCAGTCCCCTAATCATCTTTGTTGCTCTTCTCTGCACTCTTTCTAGAGTCTCAACATCCTTTTTGCATTGTGGCGATCAAAACTAGATGTAGTATTCCAAGTCTGGTCTTAAAATGAAAGGAAGCAAGAGACAAAAATCAATTTTAGGCATTCCTCTAAAGGAAAAAAAAAAAGGTTGAGAGAGACTTCTGTAGATTCATCTACTGGTTGCCATTTTGATATCTGCACAAGATTTACCTGTTTCACAAAATGACAACCCATAGAAGACAACATCTCATGATAGCCATCAGCCTTTCATGATTCAGGAGACCGGAGGTGTAAAATGGACATTGAAGTTAATGAGATCTTGGAACAAAGTTGATTAATAAAAGTCAGCTGAAACTTCCTCCTAATTGTATTTGCATTGGCATCCTCCAGTCTCAAAAGACCATGGTATCTGTTGTGATTCCGTCCGAGGCCCCTCAGGGAACGGCTGATCTTCTGTCGGTTTCCTGCTCAGAGGGGGAGGATGAGGAACAGGAGGTGCAGGCAGACGAGGAGGAGGAATCTCAGGCTGAGGAAGAGGGGGAACAGCCAGAGGCCCCCGAGAGGGAGCTCTCCCCAGCAAGCAGCCTGGATTCCTTAGAGGAAAATGCACAAGCAATAATCGATCTGCGACAGAGAAGAGCAACACAAAGAAGGGACCAATTAGCTAGGTACTTTCAGCACTAAAGAGACAACAGCTGGGTTTGGGTGTGGTGCTCTCTGGAAAGGCTAAAAGGCAGACTCACCCTTCCTGGCTTGTGGAGTATTATCTTTGGGAGTCCTGGGACCTGGCTGTGCTCTTTGGCGTCTTGGAATTCTGGTTTGTGACTTTGAATACTGAAACCTTGGGGGGGAAAGGTGGGGGGACTTATTCTCTACAGTGGTGGGTGTGCCAGCAAGAAGGCTGCTATATTGTCTGGACATCAGGACTCTGCTGTAAAGTCTCATAACCTGCCTGTGGGGAAGAACAGGTTTTTCTCTGGGTTTATTTTTCAAGCTATAAAGTACTTTTGCTTTTACCAGCGTGTCTGGCTGTTTTTTCCAGTTGGTGTTGAGGTCTGGGGGAACCCAGACAGAACAGGTATCATACTCTGGATTCCACTTCATGTTCATGCTCCTAATTGTATTAAGTCTCTAAAAATTGTATTAAGGCTCTGAAAAATAATTTCAGACACATGTGCTTCTTTCCTTATTCTACATCTCATAAGTGTTTGGCACCTAAGTGCCAAAGCCCACTGCAACAACATCACCAAAAAGGCTTCAAGACTTGTGTTAACCTAATCCTATGTAGCTTCTGCTCCGGTAATCTCACACTACTAACCAGAGCATACAAAACTTTCCTCAGACCAATACTTGAACACAGCTCATCTGTCCGGAACCCACAATGCATTTCGGACATTAGAAAATGTCCAGAGATACTTCACCTGAAGAGATTAGATTAGATTAGATTTATTGGATTTATATGCTGCCCCTCTCCGTAGACTCGGGGCGGCTCACAACAATGGTAAACAAAACATAGTAACAAATCTAATATTTCGCAATCTAAATTACAGTTTTAAATTTTTTAAAAAATCCAAAAGAGCCCCAATATATAAAAAAAAACAAGCACATAATCTAATCATACACAAAAACTACATGGGCAAGAGGGAGATGTTTCAATTCCCCCATGCCTGACGACAGAGGTGGGTTTTAAGGAGTTTCCAAAAGGCAAGGAGGGTGGGGGCAATCCTAATCTCTGGGGAGAGCTGGTTCCAGAGGGTCGGAGCCACCACAGAGAAGGCTCTTCCCCTGGGTCCCGCCAGATGACATTGTTTAGTCGACGGGACCCGGAGGAGGCCAACTCTGTGGGACCTAACCGGTCGCTGGGATTCGTGCCCTTCACTACTCCACTCGCAACAGAATACCCTACGCAACTAGCCTTACAATCCTAGGTTTAGAAAGCTTAGAACTATGTCGCCTTAAACATGATCTAAGCATAGCTCATAAAATCATCTGCTACAACATCCTTCCTGTCAGCAACTACTTCAGCTTCAACCACAACAACACACAAGCACACAACGTAATGTAAACCACTCCAAACGTGACTGCAGGAAATACGACTTTAGTAACTGAGTAGGTTATGCATGGAACCCACTACCAGACTCTGTAGTATCCTCACCCAACCCCCAAAGTTTTACCCTTAGACTATCCACTGTTGACCTCTCCTGATTCCCAAGAGGTCAGTAAGGGGCCTGCATAAGTGCACCAGAGTGCCTTCCGTTCCCTGTCCTAATGTTTCTTTTTTACTAGTATCATGAATATGAATATTATTATATCTTTGCATAGTACTTGACAAAATAAATAAATCAAATAAATAAATAAATTCTTTTCTCTGTTATTTTTCCCCTTTGAAGGAAAGGGAGTATAGGACAAAAAAAATAGTGAAATGGTTTTGGGGATTCTACCCTAACATTTACTAGCATCAATCCTTCCAAGCAGTACAAATGCTGAATCGGAATTCGGGTTGAAATACCGCACAATGTCCTCTGTATGATATTTATTGTCAATTATATCAAGGCTGGATTCAATTCATCACCCCAAGGCTGCCCAGTTCCTCCACTTGATACAGGTTTTTATAAAAATAACTTGCAATGTGGCAAAACAGCTGAAGAGTTCATTTGATCCCTTGCTAATGACTCTAGAAGCTGGAAATGTCATTGGTGTTGTGTATGTGTTTGTGTTCACAGTCCTGCATAGGAGATTTTATAACATCCGTCTCTTCCTTAGGAGACAGGAAAACTATGAAAGGATCCATACAAAAAACAGTTTTTTCCATCAACACTAGTGAATAGCCTCTTTTAGCTTCTGTGGCTCACACAACAGACAACTCAATTAGTTTAGCAGAATACGTGCCCAAAGCTAACCTTTTTTCTAGATAATGTGAGACATGGATAATGTCACATGAAAAGAGACCCTTGATTGCCATAATACCTGAAACTAAAAATTACATAGTCCTTTTTCATATCTCTCTCTCTCTCTCACGCACACACACACACACACACACACACACATATACCTACCTATCAATCTGTAATCTATATTTTGTCATCTATCATTTATCAACCATATGTATCTATATCACTATCATCTCTATCATCTATCTACCTATCTGCCTATTTACCTATCTACTCATCTATCTACTTACTTACTTACCTTCAGATGGATAGAAAGATAGATAGATAGATAGATAGATAGATAGATAGATAGATAGATAGATAGATAGACAGACAGACAGACAGACAGACAGACAGACAGACAGACAGACAGACAGATAGATGAGGGGGGGCAATTCATATCTTAAATCTCTCTTGCTATTTCTTATTCCTTGTCTTTGTTTGTTTGTTTGTTTGTTTGTTTGTTTATTTATTTATTTATTTATTTTTTATTTATTTACTTACTTACTTACTTACTTACTTACTTACTTACTTACTTACTTACTTACTTACTTACTTATTTATTTATTAGATTTGTATGCCGCCCCTCTCCGAAGACTCAGGGCGGCTCACAACAACTGAAACAATACAAATCCAAAATTAAAACAATTTAAAACCCATTAATATAAAAACAGACATACATCTCATACAAACCATACATAAAGCGGAAACGGCCCAGGGGAATCAATTCCCCCATGCCTGACGACAGAGGTGAGTTTTAAGGAGTTTACAAAAGGCAAGGAGGGTGGGGGCAGTCCTAATCTCTCGGGGGAGTTGATTCCAGAGGATCAGGGCCGCCACAGAGAAGGCTCTTCCCCTGGGTCCCACCAGACGACATTGTTTCATCAACAGGACCCGTAGAAGGCCCACTCTGTGGGACCTAATCGGTCACTGGGATCCGTGCGGCAGAAGGCAGTCCCGGGGATATTCTGGTCCGATGCCATGAAGGGCTTTATAGGTCATAACCAACACTTTGAATTGTGACCGGAAGCTGATCGGCAACCAATGCAGACTGCGGAGTGTTGGTGTAACATGGGCATACCTGGGGAAGCCCATGACTGCTCTCGGAGCTGCATTCTGCACAATCTGAAGTTTCCGAACACTCTTCAAAGGTAGCCCCATGTAGAGAGCATTACAGTCGTCGAACCTCGAGGTGATGAGGGCATGAGTGACTGTGAACAGTGACTCCCGGTCCAGGTAGGGCCTCAACTGGTGCACCAGGCGAACCTGGGCAAATGTCCCCCTCGCCATCACTGTAATATGGTTCTCTAATGTGAGCTGTGGGTCGAGGAGGATGCCCAAGTTGTGGACCCTCTCTGAGGGGGGTCAATAATCCCCCCCAGGGTAACGGACGGACAGATAGAATTGTCCTTGGGAGGCAGAACCCACAGCCACTCCGTCTTATCAGGGTTGAGTTTGAGTGTGTTGACACCCATCCAGACCCCAACAGCCTCCAGCACTGGCACATCACTTCCACTGCTTCGTTGACTGGACATGGGGTGGGGATGTACAGCTGGGTATCATCAGCATGCTGATGATACCTCACCCCATGCCCTTGGATGATCTCACCCAGCGGTTTCATGTAGATATTAAATAGTTTACTTAATGCCTCTTACTCCAGAAGGGAACTGAGTGATGGATATGGATATATGTAAAATTTTGACAATCCATTTTTGGTTTGTGTTTGATATTTGATGTGGAATATATAGGATTTCCAGGAAATACCCATTTGGGAATTGAATTAACTTGGGCCCTTCCACTCTCACTCTCCCCCCCCCCCCCCCCCCATATTTTCTTTTCTACCTTTACTTTGGACAAGAATATATTTCTCATATATTCATTAAATATACGAAAGTGGTACTACTGGAAGTCTTTTTCCACAATGCCCCAAATTAATGTTCGCAACATCTACTAACATGGCAAGTGTTAAGGCAGGGAAGGTAGGCTTAGTTTGATGAGATTCAAAAATCTGAAAGCCATTTCCCCATCTGTCTGTCAATAATCCATACAGGGATTAGAATCAGTTCTCTATCAATCCATCATGCCCCCCAAATATCTTTAAAAATTTATTTCAACCCCATCTATCTACAGGGTTTTTCTTTCCCCCTCCCCAAAGTAGTATCATGGAAATAAACACCAGCAAGATAACAGGAAGGAAGAAGTGCTTGGAGAGAGATTCAAGCTACAAATGCCAAGATAATACTCAGTGGGCTTAATTATGGTTGCATATTTCCAACTATCCACTGGGAAGCAAAGAGTTTGTAGTAAATCAAATCCTGGAGTTGTATTTTAAAGCAATTGGGAACAGGGGAATAGCTTATGAACGGAGAGAAATCTTTTCTGCTATCGAATGCATGCCTATTGGGGGGCAAAATGGCAAATCCAGTAGAATCTTGGCCCTATCTAAGTACGAATGAATCTTCAAAAATCTGCTTTGTTCTATTTTCTGTTCGGACATTATTTTTGGCCTATATGGTTATTTAAAAAAACAACAACAACTGGAATATTCACTACTCTGACCTGGATTGGGGCTACACTTTCACAGACATGAAGTATAGGGGATGATGATTAGATGATGATTAGATGATGAGGTGGAGCAAGAGAAGAAAACACAGTAGTTTGCTAAAAAGACTATTTTTTAAAAGGAAAAAGTGTGGGGGGGACGGACGACAGATTTTCCAAAGGCATTTCATCCATTAAAAAGAAAAGGAGAAAAAAAAGCTATTATCCATCCATAGTTTTTTCTTGTTAGGGGGGGAAAGCAAGTGTGGTCGGGCAGTAGGAAAAGCAAGTAGGATGCTTGGCTGCATAGCCAGAGGTATAACAAGCAGGAAGAGGGAGATTGGGGTCCCCTTATATAGAGCGCTGGTGAGATCACATTTGGAGTACTGTGTTCAGTTCTGGAGACCTCACCTACAAAGAGATATTGACAAAATTGAAAGTGTCCAAAGACGGGCTACAAGAATGGTGGAAGGTCTTAAGCATAAAACGTATCAGGAAAGACTTAATGAACTCAATCTGTATAGTCTGGAGGACAGAAGGAAAAGGGGGGATATGATAGAAACATTTAAATATGTTAAATGGTTAAATAAGGTCCAGGAGGGAAGTGTTTTTAATAGGAAAGTGAACACAAGTACAAGGGGACACAATCTGAAGTTAGTTAGGGGAAAGATCAAAAGCAACATGAGAAAATATTATTTTACTGAAATAGTAGATCCTTGGAACAAACTTCCAGCAGACCTGGTTGATAAATCCACAATAACTGAATTTAAACATGCCTGGGATAAACATCTATCCATCCTAAGATAAAATACAGGAAATAGTATAAGGGCAGACTAGATGGATGATGAGGTCTTTTTTTGCCGTCAGTCTTCTATGTTTCTATGTTTCTATGTTTTATACCTCGGTGGGAAAAGCCAAAGGTATAGGTACAAATTAGGCGAAACCTGTCTCAAAAGCAGTCACTAGGAGAGAGACCTTGAGTCTTAATGGATGATCACTTAAACATTTATTTTATTTATTTTGTCAAACAAATATTAGATGGGATATATGAGTATAAGTATGGAATAAAAACAAATAAAAACAAAAAGGAGACATTAGATCAGGGACGGTAGGCATGTTGGTGTGCTTATGTATGTATGCCCCTTAAAGAAACTGAGTGAGGTCAACAGTAGACCGTCTAAGGTTAAAATTTTGGGAGTTTGGAGATGAAACCACAGAGTCAGTTAGTGTATTCCAGGCATTGACCACTCTGTTGCTGAAGTTATATTTTCTGCAATTGAGTTTGGAGCAGATTGATTGATTGATTGATTGATTGATTATTTCTATTTATTTGTTTGTTTGTTTGTTTGTTTGTTTGTATTTATATGCTGCCCAATTTCAACGAACTCTGGGCTGTTTACTTTTATTTTGTATCTATTGTATTGTTGTGGTTGAAACTGAAGCAGTCTTTGATAGGTAGGACACTGTGACAGATAATCTTATGAATTATGCTTAAGCCATACCAAAGGTGGCATGGTTTGAAGTTGTTTAAGCCCAGAATTTCAAGTTGGTAGAATAAGGTTGTGAGCAGAGGAGTGAAGGATTCTTCTCGTGAAATATCTCTGGACTCGCTCAATTGTATTAATGTCCAATATGCAGTGCGGGTTCCAGTCAGGTGAGCTGTGTTCGAGAATTGGTCAAGCAAATGTTTTGTATGTTTTGGTTGGTAATGTAATATTATGGAGAAGAAGCTACGCCAGATTAGATTTAGAACTCTTGATGCCTTTTTAGCGATGATGTTACAGTGGGCTTTGGCACTTAGATCATTAGATTTGAGTACTTCGAGATCCTTGACAGAGTGAGGGTCCTTTACAAGAGGATGTCCGCTCAGCTTGTATTTTGTGTTTGGATTCTTTTTGCTAATGTAGAAAGACAGAGCATTTGTTGGTTGAGATTTGGTGTTGCCAATTGTTTGACCATTTTGACATAAAGCAAGGTCTTTTTGAAGGGTAGCAGCACTGTCGATGGTATTAAATAGTTTTACATCATCAGCAAAGAGTACACAGTTGTTTATGAAATGATCACAAAGGTCATGTACGAAAAGTATAGAGTGTTGGCCCTTGGGGGACACCTCTGTTGACAGGTGCAGGATTTGATAGGGCGCTCCCCAGTGGTGAAATGTAAAAAAAAATTGCCACTAGTTCTGTGGGTGTGGCTTAGTGGACATGGCTTGTTGGAGGAATTATGTGACTGCGTGGGCATGACCAACTTTTTTTAAAAAAACAAACCATCACCGCTACTGAATCACTAAACTGTGTGCAGCCGCCACCACAGCTTGTGCAAACCGGTTAGAACCGGTAGAATTTAACAATTGGTGTTTCCTATTTTGACTACTTATTGTCTGTTTGACAGGAACACAACTATCCAATCATTTAGGGGTCCAGAGATGCCATAGGATTTTGGTTTTAGAAGTAGCTTGTCATGTACCTCTGAATTAAAAACTTTACAGAAGTCTATGCAAATTGCGTCTATTCTATTGCTTTGCCCTGATTCAGTTTTGTAGTCCATATGTTTTTGCAGTGTAGAAGTTGTAGATTACAGAATAATGAATATGAGTCAGCAGTGTGCAGCAGCATCCAAAAAAGCTAATGTAATCTTTGGTAGTATAAACAGAGGCATAGAATTAAATCTGTGAAATATTAGTACTGCTTTATAAATCCTTAGTAAGACCGCACCTGGAATATTGCATTCAGGTTTGGTCACCACATTACCAAAAAGTGTTGAGACTTTGGAAAAAGTGCAAAAAAGAGCAACCAAGAAGATTTAAGGGCGTGGAGACTGAAACATATATAAGGAACAGTTGCAGAAACTAAGTATGGTTAGTCCAGAGCAGTATTTCCCAACCTTGGCAACTTGAAGATATTTGGACTTCAACTCCCAGAATTCCCCAGCCAGCAAATGCTGGCTGGGGAATTCTGGGAGTTGAAGTCCAAATATCTTCAAGTTGCCAAGGTTGGGAAACACTGGTCTCGAGAAAAGAACTAGGGCAACATGATAGGAGTATTCCAGCAGTATTTGAAGAGTTGCCACAAAGAAGAGGGAAATCTATTTATTTTGCAAAGCATTATAAGGTAGATCAAGAAACAAGGAATGGAAACAAATCAAGAAGAAAAACAAACAGGAGTTGAAGATGAACTTCGTAACAGTCAGTACAATGAACCAGTGGAACAGCTTCCTTGTTCATATCTCAAGCTCCGAGGAAGTCAAGAAGTTCAGGAAGTTCAAATGAGCATAAAGATTTATTGTATGCTTAAGCTCTCTACAAGAATATGATCAACCAGTGGTCAAGGGAAATGAGAGAGAGATAAGAAAGGCATTCAAGGTGGGCTGGACTTAGATCCCCTGGGGGCATGCAGGGACATAGAAACATAGAAACATAGAAGATTGAGGCAGAAAAAGACCTCATGGTCCATCTAGTCTGCCCTTGTACTATTTCCTGTATTTTATCTTAAGATGGATCTATGTTTATCCAAGGCATGTTTAAATTCAGTTACTGTGGATTTACCAACCACGTCTGCTGGAAGCTTGTTCCAAGCATCTACTACTCTTTCAGTCTGGTAATATTTTCTCGTGTTGCTTTTGATCTTTCCCCCAACTAACTTCAGATTGTGTCCCCTTGTTCTTGTGTTCACTTTCCTATTGAAAACACTTCCCTCCTGAACCTTATTTAACCCTTTGACATATTTAAATGTTTCGATCATGTCCCCCCTTTCCCTTCTGTCCTCCAGACTATACAGATTGAGTTCATGAAGTCTTTCCTGCTAAGTTTTATGCTTAAGTCCTTCCACCATTCTTGTAGCCCGTCTTTGGACCCGTTCAATTTTGTCAATATCTTTATGTAGGTGAGGTCTCCAGAACTCAACACAGCATTCCAAATACTTCGGCTGACCCTCCCTTGGCTGTTTAGCAGGCAGATGCCGGGGAAAAGGAACCCCGCCCTGAGAGTGCTGGGTCAGACCAATTCCAGGGAAGGGATTAATGGGGGTGGGGCAAAGAAAGTCTGCTCCCTTTCAGATTGGAGGGGGGAAGAATTGAGGGTGGAAATGTTGGTGCATCTTATACACCGAATACAGCCATTTTTTGCTGTCTCCGCACTTGGAACAGTGAATCTGGGAATCCTGCAGAAAACTCCTGGGTGCTAGGGGATGGCAAAAAATGGCTCCATTTTTTAACCATTTTTTTCACAAAAACAGGGCCATTTTTGACATTCCCCCAGCATCCAGGAGCTCCCTGCGGGCTTCCCAGACCCTTTGCTCACCCAATTTTTTTTTTTAAATGGGCAAAAAACCCAACCCATTTTTCACAAAAACAAGGCTAGTTTTGCCTTTTAATTACCCCATCTCGCATGATTGGAGGAGGAATTCTGGGAGTTGAAGTCCACAAGTTTTAAAGCTGTCAAGTTTGAAATTTGTAAAATGTGTACATGGTTGTAAAAAGTATTCTGCTACACTCGTATTTTATTAAATAATATATTACTACGCCATTTGGTTCAGAATACTATTTTCCTTGTTTTCTACCCCTAAAATCTAGGTGCGTCTTATACTCCAGTAAAAGGTATATGGTAGACAGTCTTCCCTCAATTTTCATGGGGGATGCGTTCCGAGACCATCCGCGAAAGTCGAATTTCTGCAAAGTAGAGATGCGGAAGTAAATACACTATTTTTGGCTATGAATAGTATCACAAGCCATCCCTTAACACTTTAAACCCCTAAATTACAATTTCCTATTCCCTTAGCAACCACTTAGATTATTACTCACCATGTTTATTTATTAAAGTTTATTAAAAAAACATATTTAATAAAGTGGACGAAAGTTTGGCAATGACATATGATGTCATCGGGCAGGAAAAACCATGGTATAGGGGGGAAAACCGTTAAGTATTTTTTAATTAATATTTTTGAAAAACCGTAGTATAGACTTTTCGCGAAGTTCGAACCCCCGAAAATCGAGGGACCACTATACAGTAATTCAAGAAGGTTCAGCATCTCCATTAGTCCTTCCAATGCTGAGGAAAACAATCTTCTGGGTTCCTCTGTGACCGCTATCGTCTTTCGTTCTGCTGTTTTGAAAAACTGGAACAAGGACCCCTTTTTAAAAAAAAAAAATCGTAGCTGGTTCTGCCAAGGGTATGCATTGACAAAGTTCAATTGACCTCAGCTCTTTGCTGAAATCAGTAAATTTCACTAGAAACTTTTTGTGCTCCGGATACTTTTTCTTGTTTTTTTTAAGAGATGGGCCTTTGCTTAACTTGACATGCCAAAACGACATGACAGGTTCCATTTCCTGAGAGCATTCAGTCCCAACTAAAAGGATAAAATACTGTTGATAACCTCTTGAGACCAACGGCCTCTTTCTTTGGACAGTAATAGCAGTAAACAAAACAGTTCCTTCAAGTTGTACTCAACTTCTGGCACTTTTTGCATATGTCAGTAAAAAATTCTGAGAAAAAAAAATATGCCTGACCAATGCAGGATGTTCTGACCCTTCTTAGCTAGCGGTCTCCATGAGGATAGAATGGCCTTCTCAAGAAGATTAACTCCCCAGTGCCTCAACGCCAGGTTGGTTACAGTGGGTGGCCACTATAGCAACTAGCTAAGGCGTTCTTACCTTACTAACGCAGAAGTGTCTCTGCTTTAAAGTACAACTTGACGTAGTGGATATTTCTCTTCTATCACAAAACAGATTTCCCAAGAAACTTTTTTTAAAAAAATTAAATATTTTTATTAATTTTTATAATATCAACAACAATAAAAATAAAACATACACACTACCTATAACAATGTGCTCAGTGTTTAAGTGCCCACCATCAGACAACATTCATACCCTTCCACCAAAATGGGGGCATATTTTATTAATTAATTTATTTATTGGACTTATGTGCCACCCCTCTCCGTGGACTCGGGGCGGCTTACAACATTTTGATAAAAAGATATGATATATAAAACTTTTCTAAGCCAATAATAATAATAATAATAATAATAATAATAATAACAACAACAACAACAACAACAACAACAACAACTATTATTATTATTATTATTATTATTATTATTATTATTATTAATTAGATTTGTATGTCGCCCCTCTCCGCAGACTTGGGGCGGCTCACAACAGTGATAAAACAATATACAATAACAAATCTAATATTAAAAGTCTAAAATAACAATTTAACATTAAAAGCCTAAAAACCCCATTATTTTAAAATATACACACAAACATACCATGCATTAATTATATAGGCCAGGGGGAGATGTCTCAGTTCCCCCATGCCTGACAGCAGAGATGGGTTTTAAGAAGTTTACGAAAGGCAAGGAGGGTGCGGGCAATCCTAATCTCTGGGGGGAGCTAGTTCCAGAGGGTCGGGGCTGCCACAGAGAAGGTTCTTCCCCTGGGTCCTGCCAGCTGACATTGTTTAGTCGACGGGACCCGGAGAAGGCCAACTCTGTGGGACCTAACCGGCCGCTGGGATTCGTGCGGCAGAAGGCGGTCTCACAGATATTCTGGTCCAGTGCCATGAAGTGAATTAATAGAATAGTTAATTTAAAAATTATCTTTAAAAAGTAAACATTTAAAATCAAACTGTCACATACATACTATCACATCGAAGACATTCATTGGGCAGAAGCTGAGGTCTAATGACCCCAAGCTTGATGACATAAGTGTGTTTTCAAATTCAAAGGCAAGGAGGGTGGGGGTAATGCGGATTGCTGGGGGGAGTTGATTCTAGAGGGCTGGGGCTACCACAGAGAAGGCTCTTCCCCTAGGCATTGCCTGGCTGATGGGACCCTGAGAAGACCAACTCTGTGGGACCTCACTGTATGCTGGGATTCGTGCGGCAGAAGGCGGTCTCACAGATAATCTGGTCCGATGCCATGTAGGGCTTTATAGGTCATAACCAACACTTTGAATTGTGTTGAGAAACCAATCGGCAGCCAATGCAGTCGTGGAGTGATTGTGAGATATGGGCATATTTGAGAAGGCCAAAACCGCTTGTGCGGCTGCATTTTGGATGATTTGGAGTTTCCGAACACTCTTCAAAGGTAGCCCCATGTAGAGAGTGTTGCAGTAGTCGAACCTCAAGGTGATAAGGGCATGAGTGACCGTGAGCAAAGACTCCCTGTCCAAATAGGGCCGCAACTGGTGCACCAGGTGGACCTGGGCAAATGCCCCCCTCGCCACAGCCGAAAGATGGTGTTCTAAAGTCAGTTGTAGAGTGAGGAGGACGCCCAAGTTGAGAACCCTCTCTGAGGGGTGTCAATAATCCCCCACACCAAGGGTAATGGACGAACAGATGGATGTGTCCTTGGGAGGCAGTACCCACAGCCACTCCGTCTTGTCGGGATTGATCTTGAGCCTATTTCGTGTATACCATTTTAACTCAAGAGCAATATATCTATTTACATATTATAAAGGGATTCTAATTTATTCTTTGTAGCTTGGTCTCAAGTTCTACTGACCACATGTCCTCTTACCTTGTGCCATCGTCGTCCCATCCGTTCCCGCAGATTGGTTTCATGAGCCAAATTCACCCTCTTATCCATTATCTCAAACTGAATGTGCTCCACCATGTACCGATACCAATTTTGTATCGTCCATTTTGTCGCATCCTACCAGCCTAGGACTATTACCGCTTGAGCACTTTCTACTATCACTGTTTCTTTTATTTCTCTAAATTCTCCCATTTCGTTCCTTTTAACTAATACCGCCATTTCAAGTTTCAAGTTTTATTGGATTTATATGCCGCCCCTCTCCGAAAACTCGGGGCGGCTAACAGCAATCATAGACAATATACAATAATAATCCAATACTAAAGGCAAATTAAAACCCCTTAATATAGAAAACCAAACACACATACAAACATACCATGCATACCATTGTAACGGCCTAGGGGGAGAAGAAATCTTAATTCCCCCATGCCTGGCGGCAGAGGTGGGTTTTAAGTAGTTTACGAAAGGCAAGGAGGGTGGGGGCAATTCTAATCTCTGGGGGGAGTTGGTTCCAGAGGGCCGGGGCCGCCACAGAGAAGGCTCTTCCCCTGGGTCCCGCCAAGCGACATTGTTTAGTTGACGGGACCTGGAGAAGACCCACTCTGTGGGACCTAACTGGTCGCTGGGATTTGTGCAGCAGAAGGCGGTCCCTGAGGTAATCTGGTCCGGTGCCATGAAGGGCTTTATAGGTCATTTCCTTTGTAATTATATGTTTAACATCCTATTAGTATCCTCTTGAACTTCTTTCCGAAAGTTCTGCCCTACCAGGCATTCCCAGAATATGTGCATAAACACCCCATTATCTTGACACCAATTTCCCAAGATACTTGAAGATGTGTGGACTTCCAACACCCAGTTCCCCAGCCAGCGTTCCTCACTCTTGGGGCTATGGAGTCCTGGGAGTTGAGGTCTACATGTCTTCGAGTTGCCAATGCTGAGAAGCGCTGGTGTAGCACCCTTGCGACTCCATGATATTTGTATGCAGAAGCCAACCACCTCTATCATGCAAATGCGTGATCAGGACCAAGCCATTAATTATAATGGTTAATGTGTTTGCTGGTGGGCAAAATGAAAATAGTTAATTTTATTTGCATCCTGTCAGAAGAAGGCGAGAAAATGCTTCGATGGGGCTTTAGCAGCGAAAGAGAATGGATTTTTTTATTATTATTATTTTGGTCTCAACATTTGTCATTGCAAGGTTCGGGAAGGAAGCGACTGGATGGCTATTAGATGAAGCAATTTATTTAGATTTTTTTTTAATCCCACCTTTATTATTTTTAAATACTGTACCATATTTTTTAGAGTATAAGATGCACTGGAGTATAAGACGTATCTTAGATTTGGGGGAGGAAAATAGGGAAAAGAATTTGCTTACCAGGTATTCATCTGACTAGAGTCCTTAGTCTGGTCAGCTTCAGCCCAGAATACCTTCGGGACCCGCTTTCTGCCGCATGAATCCCAGCGACTGATTAGGTCCCACAGAGTTGGCCTTCTCCAGGTTCCGTCGACAAAACAATGTCGTCTGGTGGGACCCAGGGGAAGAGCCTTCTCTGTGGCAGCCCCGGCCCTCTGGAATCAACTCCCTTCGGAGATTAGGACTGTCCCCACCCTCCTTGCCTTTCGCAAACTCCTGAAAACCCACCTATGTCGCCAGGCATGGGGAAATATACCCCTTGGCTACTCCGTTTTGTGTATGATTTGTTTGGGTTTTATGATTGTTTTTTAATAAGGGTTTTAAAATTGTTTTTAATATTGGATTGTATCTTGTATTGCTTGTTGTGAGCTGCTCCGAGTCCTCGGAGAGGGGTGGCATACAAATCTACAAATTATTATTATTATTATTATTATTATTATTATTATTATTATTATTATTATGTCAATACAACACAGCAAACGAGATCACTATGCTGGATTTTGTATTTCATCACCAGTCGGGCGCTTCCCAAGCACCTAGGACTGCATGATGTAGCGGCAAATTATGTTTGCCGATCCCAGTAAAGCGGCCTTTTGCAATTGACGGAGATTTTGTCAATTCCGATGGTTTTCAAATGTCTGCTGAGATCCTTTGGCACTGCGCCCAGCGTGCCAAGTATCACTGGGACCACTTTCACTGGCTTATGCCAGAGTCGTTGCAGCTCGATTTTTAGATCTTCGTATTTCACTAATTTCTCTAGCTGCTTCGCCTCAATTCTGCTGTCCCCTGGGATTGCAATGTCGATGGTCCATGCTTTCTTTTTCTCCACAATCAGGATGTCTGGTGTGTTATGCTTCAGAATTCGGTCAGTCGGAAGTCCCACAGTAGTTTTGCTTGCTCATTTTCGACCACTTTTTCGGGCTTATGATCCCACCAGTTCTTTGCCACTGATGATGATGATAATAATAATAATAATAATAATAATAATAATAATAATAGTAATAGTAATAGTAATAGTAATAGTAATAGTAATAGTAATAGTAATAGTAATAGTAATAGTAATAGTAATAGTAATAGTAATAGTAATAGTAATAGTAATAGTAATAGTAATAGTAATAGTAATAGTAATAGTAATAATAATCAGATCATTGCAGTTTTTAAGTGAATATTTAACTGAATTCAGATTCCTCCTTTAATTTTTCTTGTCGGAAGCCAGCTGGGATGGTTGCAAATGGTGAAAAAGGGATGGAATAAGGAGGAAGGGAGGAGGAGGGAGGGAGAAAGGAAGGAGGGAGGGGGGAAGGGAGAGAGGAAATAGGGAGAGAGGAATGAAAGAAGGAAGGGGGAGGGGAGGGAGAGGAGGGAATGAAGGGAGGAAAGGAGAGAGAGGAAATAGGGAGAGAGGGAAGAAAGGAAGGAGGATAAAGGAACAGAGGAGGGAGGGAGGGAATGAGAGAGAGATGAAATTTGGAGGAGGAGAATGAATGAAGGAAGGAGGGCGGATAAGAGGGAAGGAATGAGGGAGGGAGGGAGGAAATAGAGAGGGGGAGAAGGAAGGAAGGAAGGAAGGAAGGAAGGAAGGAAGGAAGGAAGGAAGGAAGGGACACAGAGAGAGAGAGAGAGAACGGACCAATATTTGGGCTCCAGCTGACATCAGAGGCCACATAACATCCTTGTTACAATAAATATTAGCTGGGTTGGGGGGCTTTTGCTCCTCTCCAGTCTCCCACCAGCAGGACTTCTATTCTTTGATCTGCAACCCAGAAACCCCGGCTGTTAATTCTTTGTGACTGAGTGCTCTGGAGGAGACGAGCAGCGGGTGGGGGCAGGGGAGCGGAGAGGGAGGGGCTGCACCAGGGGGGTGGGATGGGTTTAGCTCCTAGGATCCATGGCAGAACTGTTTATTCTTTAGCAGGGCTTCTGGCCTACTTAAGTCACTATTCTTTCACTCCTGCCGAGCCCATCTGCTGCTTTCCTGCTGCCACAGGCAGACAGCTGGCTCATGTATTTCTAACTACTGTATGTAAATCCTCAGAGGCTCTGTGTGTGTGTGTGTGTGTGTGTGCGTGCATGCATGCATGTATTTATATACTGTATGTATGTATGCATGCATGCATGCACGCATGTATGTATGTATGTATGTATTTATGTATTTATGTATAGTGATGGGCAAGGGCAATTGGCAGAGCAGATACAACCCTAAGAAGCAAGCAGACCTTGTAAGTTGGCCTTGGGAAGCTCAAGAGACGCCATCTGATCCAGGAAATTGGCACCACTGAAGCGGCCTGGCCTGGCACACAACCCCACGTAGCAACCAAGAGTGGCAGGTTGCTGCCTTCTAACCTCCCTCCTTCCCACTCCTACCCTCAAAAACGATGCAGGCAGGAAGTTGCTATGGAGCACTGCGCACCAAGACAACTGGACACAAGAACAGGGGGTTTTTTTCCCCCAAAAGTCATCACTCGGCTAAACAGATAATTCCCTTAACACTGTCAAACAGATAATTCCCCCAACACTGTCAAAGATGGGTGATAGGAACAATGAGAAGACTAATAATGTAGTAGCGCAGACTTAGTAAGTCTGCATTACTACATTATTAATCTTCTCATCGTTCATATCACCCATCTTCTCCCACTTATGGCTGTATGACTTCGTTACTTTTATCCTTATGATTAATATTGATTGTTTCCTGATTTATTTATTTATTTGTTTGTTTGTTTGTTTGTTTGTTTATTCATTCATTCATTCGTGCATTTATTTATTTATTTATTAGATTTGTATGCCGCCCCTCTCCATAGATTGCTCATTTGTACCCTATCATAATTATTAAGTGTTGTACCTTGTGATTCTTGACAAATGTATCTTTTATCTTATCTTCACTGAGAGCCTATGCATCAAAGACAAATTCCTTGTGTGTCCAATAAAGAATTCTATTCTATTCTATCCCATTCCAGTCTATGCTATTCTATTCCATTCTATGCTATTCTATTCCGTGTATTGGCAGTCCAGATCCCTAAATTTGATGGACATACAGCTGTCATGGAATCAGCTGCCAAAAATATTTGCTGGGAGAGGGGAAAGGAAGGGGAGGGAAGAGAAGGGAAGAGAAGGGAATTAGAGTAGAGTAAAATACAAATTATAAAAGACTAAAAAGTGTAGACTACAGATAAGAATAGACTAGACTAGATTTGAGACTAGACTAATTTAGACTAGACTAAATATTTTATTAGGCCAAATGTAGTCATCACACAAGGAAGTTGTCTATGGCAACTTGAAGATATTGCCTATCTGGACTTCAGCAAAGCCTTTGAGGTGGTTCCACATAAAGAGCTGATAGATAAATTAGTGAAGATTGGACTTAATCCCTGGATAGTTCAGTGGATTTGCAGTTGTCTGAAGCGTAGACATCAGAGGGTTATTGTTAATGGCGAGTATTCTGAGCAGAGCCTGGTTACAAGTGGTGTTCCACAAGGGTCTGTTCTGGGTCCTATTCTTTTTAATACGTTTGTGACATAGGGGAAGGTTTGGTAGGGAAGGTTTGCCTGTTTGCTGATGACTCTAAAGTGTGCATTAAGGTTGATATTCCTGGAGGTGTCTGTGATAGGGCAAATGATTTAACTTTAATAGATAAGTGGTCAAAGCAATAGAAACAAGAGTTTAATGTTTCCAAAGTAAAATAATGCACTTGGGGAAAAGGAATCCTCAATCTGAATATTGTTTTGGCTGTTCTGTGTTAGCAAAAACCTCAGAAGAGAAGGATTTAGGGGTAGTGATTTCTGAATGGGTGAACAGTGGTCAGGCAGTAGGGAAAGCATAGCTGCATAGCTAGAAGTATAACAAGCAGGAAAAGGGAGATTGTGATCCCGCTGTATAGAGCGCTGGTGAGACTACATTTGGAATCCTGTGTTCAGTTCTGGAGACCTCACCTATGAAAAGATATTTTATTTATTTATTTATTTATTATTTGGATTTGTATGCCGCCCCTTTCCGAAGACTCGGGGCGGCATACAAATTGAACGGGTCCAAAGACGGGCTACAAAAATGGTGGAAGGTCTTAAGCATAAAATATATCAGGAAAGACTTCATGAACTCAATCTGTATAGTCTGGAAGACAGAAGGGAAAGGGGGGACATGATCGAAACATTTAAATATGTTAAAGGGTTAAATAAGGTTCGGGAGGAAAGCGAACATAAGAACAAAGGGGCACAACCTGAAGATAGTTGAGGGAAAGATCAGAAGCAACGTGAGAAAATATTATTTTACTGAAAGAGTAGTAGATGCTTGGAACAAACTTCCAGCAGGCATGGTTGGTAAGTCCACAGTGACTGAATTTAAACATGCCTGGGATAAACATATATCCATCCTATGATAAAATACAGGAAATAGTATGAGGGCAGACTAGATGGACCATGAGGTCTTTTTCTGCCGCCAATCTTCTATGTTTCTAAAATGGCAGGTGCTATTTTATTTTATGTACGCTGAGAGCATATGCACCAAGACTGGGCTTAGAAGTATTGCCTTTGTCATGGTCAGACCATTTTCTACTACGGCTTGACTTCCTGGCTCCAATCCTTCCCCGCAGGGAGGCGGAACCAATGAAGATGTTCCGCCCCAGACGCCTGATGGACCCAGAGGGCTTTCAGACGGCGCTTGGGGTTATTCCAGAGGCATTCGTCCACAGTTCGGCGGAGTCTCTCGCGGAGGCCTGGAACACGGCTGCAGCGGGGGCTCTTGACCGGATTGCGCCTTTGCGACCTCTCCGAGGCGTTAGACCCCGTAGAGCCCCATGGTTCAACGAGGAGCTCCGGGAGTTGAAGCGCCAAAAGAGACGTCTAGAGAAGCGATGGAGGAAGAGTAGGTCTGAATCCGATCGAACACTTGTAAGAGCTTTTATTAAGACTTACAAAGTGGCGCTCAAGGCGGCAAGATGCGCGTACCATGCCGCCTTGATTGCATCAGCGGAATCCCGCCCGGCCGCTCTGTTTAGGGTGACCCGCTCCCTTCTTAATCAGGGGGGAGTTGGGGAGCCCTTGCAGAGTAGTGCCGAGGATTTTAACACGTTTTTCGCTGATAAAGTCGCTCGGATTCGGGCCGTCCTCGACTCCAATTGTACAACAGAGTCGACTGACAACGAGTCAGTCGAGGTGACTGGGGCACGTACTTGTCCACCTGTCTGGGAAGAGTTTGATCTGGTGACACCTGATGAAGTGGACAAGGCCATTGGAGCTGTGAGTTCCGCCACCTGTTTACTGGATCCGTGTCCCTCCTGGTTGGTTTCGGCCAGCAGGGAGGTGACACGGAGCTGGGTCCAGGAGATTACCAACGCTTCCTTGGGGAGGGGAGTTTTTCCATCACTCTATAAAGAAGCGCTTGTGCGCCCCCTCCTCAAGAAGCCCTCCCTGGACCCAGCTGTCCTTAATAACTATCGTCCAGTCTCCAACCTTCCCTTTATGGGGAAGGTTGTTGAGAAGGTGGTGGCACTCCAGCTCCAGCGGTCCTTGGAAGAAGCCGATTATCTAGGTCCCCGGCAGTCGGGTTTCAGGCCCGGTTACAGCACGGAAACCGCTTTGGTCGCGTTGATGGATGATCTCTGGCGGGCCCGGGACAGGGGTTTATCCTCTGTCCTGGTGCTCCTTGACCTCTCAGCGGCTTTCGATACCATCGACCATGGTATCCTTCTGCACCGGCTGGAGGGGCTGGGGGTGGGAGGCACTGTTCTGCAGTGGTTCTCCTCCTACCTCTCTGGCCGGTCGCAGTCGGTGTTAGTGGGGGGTCAGAGGTCGACTCCTAGGTCTCTCCCTTGTGGGGTGCCTCAGGGGTTGGTCCTCTCCCCCCTGCTATTTAACATCTACATGAAACCGCTGGGCGAGATCATCCAAGGACATGGGGTGAGGTATCATCAATATGCGGATGATACCCAGCTTTACATCTCCACCCCATGCCCAGTCAACGAAGCGGTGGAAGTGATGTGCCGGTGCCTGGAGGCTGTTGGGGCCTGGATGGGTGTCAACAGACTCAAGCTCAACCCGGATAAGACGGAGTGGCTGTGGGTTTTGCCTCCCAAAGACAACTCCATCTGTCCGTCCATTACCCTGGGGGGGGAATCATTGACCCCCTCAGAGAGGGTCCGCAACTTGGGCGTCCTCCTCGATCCACAGCTCACATTAGAACAACATCTTTCAGCTGTGGCGAGGGGGGCGTTTGCCCAGGTTCGCCTGGTGCACCAGTTGCGGCCCTATCTGGACCGGGACTCATTGCTCACAGTCACTCATGCCCTCATCACCTTGAGGTTCGACTACTGTAATGCTCTCTACATGGGGCTACCTTTGAAAAGTGTTCGGAAACTTCAGATCGTGCAAAATGCAGCTGCGAGAGCAGTCATGGGCCTACCTAGGTATGCCCATGTTTCACCATCACTCCGCAGTCTGCATTGGCTGCCGATCAATTTCCGGTCACAATTCAAAGTGTTGGTTATGACCTTTAAAGCCCTTCATGGCATCGGACCAGAATATCTCCGAGACCGCCTCCTGCCGCACGAATCCCAGCGACCGATTAGGTCCCACAGAGTCGGCCTTCTCCGGGTCCCGTCAACTAAACAATGTCGGTTGGCGGGCCCCAGGGGAAGAGCCTTCTCTGTGGCGGCACCGGCCCTCTGGAACCAACTCCCCCCGGAGATTAGAACTGCCCCTACTCTCCCTGCCTTCCGTAAACTCCTTAAAACCCACCTCTGCCGTCAGGCATGGGGGAACTGAAACATCTCCCCCTGGGCACGTTTAATTTATGCATGGTATGTCTGTGTGTGTGTCTGTTAGCATATGGGGTTTTTTAAATATTTAAATATTTTAAATTGTCTGATTGCTTATGATTTGTTACTACATATTGTGAGCCGCCCCGAGTCTTCGGAGAGGGGCGGCATACAAATCTAAGTAATAAATAAATAAATAAGACAAATTCCTTGTGTGTCCAATCACACTTGGCCAATAAAAATTCTATTCTATTCTATTCTAAACTGCAGTCAAAGGCTGCCTCCTTTTGCCCATGCAAATAAAGGAAAAGGAAGCTTGGAATGAACTTGTTGACCATTTGTTTCATTGAATTCTCCTAGGCCACATGCACTGTCCTAATGATCCTCCACACAAAAGCTTCTTTTGGAACTCCTCCGCCACCTAAGGCTCTCTAGCTTGCCCAGGACCTGCCACAATGCGTCCTCAAAAAGCAGGCCACTAGGTGGCGCTACCCAGCAAGGTGGGCAGGCAGACAGGTGAGCGTCTAAACCTGACCGTCTCTCCTTTCTGTCCTTCTGCGGGAGGGCTTGTGTGCAGCTGTTCTCAAGGCAAAATATAATCCCCACCTGCAATTAAAACCCATGGAATGTTTTTTTTTAATTTAATTTCACACCTGATCATCTGTCAAGGACTCAGTACATGGCATTTCTCTCTTTCTATATCTTTTTCCCCAGAAGCATTAATTCCTGGAAAGAAGCAGACGCCCCCAAATCCTCCAGAAATGTTCGTGTCTAAAGCAGGACTTAAATAGATGACTCAGAAGGACTCTGATGGGTGGTGTCCTCCCAGACTGGAAGGTTGGTCCTTGAGGGATGAGATGGTGGGGACAAGAGTATCCTTCTTGGACCTGAAGCTTGTTGGGTGATCATGGTTACCATGGATCTGATCTAAGCCATCACGATCCGGTCCACAGTGTGTGTGGGGGTGTACACTGTATCTATTTCTTCTTCTCCTGGTGTCTTTGTCCTCTCTCCTCTGAATCCATGGAATGTGATCTACCTGAAGCTGCCCTTGTGAAAGCTGTAGATAGTCCATAATGCTGCACAAGTGGTCATGGGTGAACTCTGGGGTAAAGTCCATGTTACACTATTACTCTATGAACAGCACCAGCTGTCACTCATCTTTTGAGGAGGTTGGTGTCCTCAATGAGCTTCTCATCACATAGAGCAGGAGTTCCCAAATCTGGTGTTTCCAACATTAAGATGAGTGGACTTCAACTCCCTCTTTGCCGGCTGGGGAATTCTGGGAGTTGAAGTCCAGCTATCTTAATGACTGGACTTAAATTCCCTCTTTGCCGGCTGGGGAATTCTGGGAGTTGAAGTCCAGCTATCTTAATGACTGGGCTTCAACTCCCTCTTTACCGGCTGGGGAATTCTGGGAGTTGAAGTCCAGCTATTTTAATGACTGGACTTCAAGTCCCTCTTTGCCGGCTGGGGAATTCTGGGAGTTGAAGTCCAGCTATCTTAATGACTGGACTTCAAGTCCCTCTTTGCCGGCTGGGGAATTCTGGGAGTTGAAGTCCAGCTATCTTAATGACTGGACTTCAATTCCCTCTTTACCGGCTGGGGAATTCTGGGAGTTGAAGTCCAGCTATCTTAATGACTGGACTTAAATTCCCTCTTTGCCGGCTGGGGAATTCTGGGAGTTGAAGTCCAGCTATCTTAATGACTGGACTTCAAGTCCCTCTTTACCGGCTGGGGAATTCTGGGAGTTGAAGTCCAGCTATCTTAATGACTGGACTTCAATTCCCTCTTTGCCGGCTGGGGAATTCTGGGAGTTGAAGTCCAGCTATCTTAATGACTGGACTTCAACTCCCTCTTTGCCGGCTGGAGAATTTTGGGAGTTGAAGTCCAGCTATCTTAATGACTGGGCTTCAATTCCCTCTTTGCCGGCTGGGGAATTTTGGGAGTTGAAGTCCAGCTATCTTAATGACTGGGCTTCAATTCCCTCTTTGCCGGCTGGAGAATTTTGGGAGTTGAAGTCCACCTATCTTAATGACTGGACTTCAACTCCCTCTTTGTCGGCTGGGGAATTCTGGGAGTTGAAGTCCACCTATCTTAATGACTGGGCTTCAATTCCCTCTTTGCCGGCTGGAGAATTCTGGGAGTTGAAGTCCACCTATCTTAATGACTGGACTTCAATTCCCTCTTTGCCGGCTGGAGAATTCTGGGAGTTGAAGTCCAGCTATCTTAATGACTGGACTTCAACTCCCTCTTTGCCGGCTGGAGAATTTTGGGAGTTGAAGTCCACCTATCTTAATGACTGGGCTTCAATTCCCTCTTTGCCGGCTGGAGAATTCTGGGAGTTGAAGTCCACCTATCTTAATGACTGGACTTCAACTCCCTCTTTGCCGGCTGGAGAATTCTGGGAGTTGAAGTCCACCTATCTTAATGACTGGGCTTCAATTCCCTCTTTGCCGGCTGGGGAATTCTGGGAGTTGAAGTCCAGCTGGCATAGAGCCTAGTTATTTGCAGTGCTACCTGTCTCTGATTACTTATGCCCATCCTTTAAGGTATGACAAAGTTGACATGCCTTCTCATCAGGTCACCTGGTGGAATCCAGGAGCTGTGGCTTCTCCATCGTAGCCCCCTGCCCAGCGGAATAGCATCCCCCGAGATCCAGGCCTCCCCATCTTGGGCTGCCTTTCAAGCAGCTCCAAAAACCAGGACTGTCTCCCAATCTTGGTTTGTCCTTGTTTTCTGGTTGCTCAGTTTCTGCCATATGTTTTTATTATATTTTATCCCTTCCTGGTGATTTTCACTGGGCAACCCATGTGTTGAGTGGGAGGCCGCCTCGATTAAATTATAAACAAGGAAATACAAACAATCTGGGGAGCATCTGCGGAAAAGATCCCTTTTCTGCCAGCCACAGGGGGGGGGAAATCACAACAAAATAAAATGAAATCTAAAATAATGTGAATTAAAATAAAAGTCAAATCTTCAATAGCTTTTAACACATCTGTTTTGAGGTTAGCCTCTCCTGCAGTCAAAGCCTTGTCACTCTGTATGTATGTACAGTGTTCCCTCGATTTCCGCGGGGATGCGTTCCGAGACCGCCCGCGAAAGTCGAATTTCCGCGAAGTAGAGATGCGGAAGTAAATACACCATTTTTGGCTATGGACAGTATCACGAGCCATCCCTTTAAACCCTTAAATTACCATTTCCCATTCCCTAAAAACCATTTACTCACCATTATTACTGGTACTCACCATTGAATAAGACACTTAGTGATCCTGATATTTATAAACATAATTATTTATTAACAATAATTATTATTTTTTGATATTTATTTACAAAAATTATTAGTTTGGCGATGACATATGACGTCATCGGGTGGGAAAAACCGTGGTATAGGGAAAAAACCACAAAATATTTTTTAATTAATATTTTTTGAAAAACCGTGGTATAGGCTATTCGCGAAGTTTGAACCCGCGAAAATCGAGGGAACACTGTATGTAAGTAAGTACCTAAGTAAGTAAGTAAAATAAAATCAGGTTTAAACTGAATGGCCACTAATAAAAGTTGTAAATTGAGGAAACGCTGTGCGCACGTGCAGTGGGTAAAAAAAAACTGAGTACAATGGTGGTGCGGGCAAAGCGGAAGCGCATGCGAAACACAACGTGCACAACTCCGAACTAGTAGGGGAGGTAAGTAGATTTAACTGCTGGTTGTAAGTTGAGGACTACCAGTATTTGACCCTTCTCTTCACAACTGACAGCCCATAGTCAACGCAGAATAAATGTCTGTATGCCACATTCTGATATGAACTACTGAGCTAGGACAATGGGGAGTAAAACCCGGCCAATCAATAACTTTTACAATTTACCTGTTCATTTGCAGTAATGAGTGAGCCGATGTTTCCATCCTTAACTCCCCACACATTTCCTATTGGCAATCACAGATAATGATGGGGCAATAAACTATTATATCGTTGAGCCATATTAAAAAAGAAAGAAAAAACCAGGAGCCAGGAAAGGGTTAGGAGTGGGATTAATGATAATAGGATGAGGAAACACAGAAATTGTAAGCTGGTTCATTAAAAAAAAAATCCAATAGACTGTTACTTTTACAGGGCAATTAGTTTTGCAATCTAAGACCCCATTAGAGGGTTACATTGGGCTTAAATGCCTAACTACCTACTCCAAAATAGAAATATAGAAACATAGAAACATAGAAGACTGACGGCAGAAAAAGACCTCATGGTCCATCTAGTCTGCCCTTATACTATTTCCTGTATTTTATCTTACAATGGATATATGTTTATCCCAGGCATGTTTAAATTCAGTTACTGTGGATTTACCAACCACGTCTGCTGGAAGTTTGTTCCAAGGATCTACTACTCTTTCAGTAAAATAATATTTTCTCATGTTGCCTTTGATCTTTCCCCCAACTAACTTCAGATTGTGTCCCCTTGTTCTTGTGTTCACTTTCCTGTTAAAAACACTTCCCTCCTGAACCCTATTTAACCCTTTAACAGATTTAAATGTTTCGATCATGTCCCCCCTTTTCCTTCTGTCTTCCAGACTATACAGATTGAGTTCATTAAGTCTTTCCTGATACGTTTTATACTTAAGACCTTCCACCATTCTTGTAGCCCGTCTTTGGACCCGTTCAATTTTGTCAATATCTTTTTGTAGGTGAGGTCTCCAGAACTGAACACAGTATTCCAAATGTGGTCTCACCAGCGCTCTATATAAGGGGATCACAATCTCCCTCTTCCTGCTTGTTATACCTCTAGCTATGCAGCCAAGCATCCTACTTGCCTTTCCTACCGCCCGACCACACTTCTCACCCATTTTGAGACTGTCAGAAATCACTACCCCTAAATCCTTCTCTTCTGAAGTTTTTGCTAACACAAAACTGCCAATGCAATACTCAGATTGAGGATTCCTTTTCCCCAAGTGCATTATTTTACATTTGGAAACATTAAACTGCAGTTTCCATTGCTTTGACCATTTATCTAGTAACGCTAAATCATTTACCATATTACAGACCCCTCCAGGAATATCAACCCTATTGCACAGTTTAGAGTCATCGGCAAATAGGCAAACCTTCCCTACCAAACCTTCCCCTATGTCACTCACAAACATATTAAAAAGAATAGGACCCAGAACAGACCCTTGTGGCACACCGCTTGTAACCTGTCTCTGCTCAGAATACTCGCCATTAACAATAACTCTCTGATGTCTATGCTTCAGCCAGCTTGAAATCCACTGAACTATCCAGGGATTAAGTCCAATCTTCACTAATTTATCTATCAGCTCTTTATGTGGAACCGTATCAAAGGCTTTGCTGAAGTCCAGGTAGGCAATATCCACGGCACCACCTTGATCCAACACCTTTGTGACATAGTCAAAGAACTCAATGATATTAGTCTGACACGATTTAAGCTGATCTTCTGTGTACATCCTGGAATGTTACTGTGCTCGTGATAGCCAGGTCTTTGAGAGGTCTTGGGTAAGAAGGAGATGCTGTCCATTTCAGTGAGGGTGAAAGCTCACAGAGAATTGGAAATGGGCATCGGCTAGAATAGTGATGGCAAACCTCTGGCACAGGTGCCACAGGTGGCATGCGGAGCCATATCTGCTGGCACGTGAGCCGTTGCCCTAGCTCAGCTCCAATGTGCATGTGTGTGCTGGTCAGCTGATTTTGGGCTCGCACAGAGGCTCTGGGAGGGGGTTTTTTGGCTTCCAGAGAGCCTCCGGAATGAAACCGCTGGGTGAGATCATCCAGGGGCATGGGGTGAGGTATCATCAGTGTGCAGATGATACCCAGCTTTACATCTCCACCCCATGTCCAGTCAGAGAAGCAGTGGAAGTGATGTGTCGGTGCCTGGAGGCTGTTGGGGTCTGGATGGGTGTCAATAGACTCAAACTCAACCCTGATAAGACGGAGTGGCTGTGGGACAATTCCATCTGTCCGTCCATTACCCTGGGGGGGGGAATCACTGACCCCCTCAGAGAGGGTCCGCAACTTGGGCGTCCTCCTCGATCCACAGCTTACATTAGAGAACCATCTTTCAGGTGTGGAGAAGGGGGCGTTTGCCCAGGTTCGCCTGGTGCACCAGTTGTGGCCCTATTTGGACCGGGAGTCACTGCTCACAGTCACTCATGCCCTCATCACCTCGAGGTTCGACTACTGTAAGGCTCTCTACATGGAGCTACTTCTGAAAAGTGTTCGGAAACTTCAGATTGTGCAATCATTGGCTTCCCTAAATAAGCCCATGTCACACCAACACTCCGCAGTCTGCATTGGTTGCCGATCAGTTTCCGATCACAATTCAAAGTGTTGGTTATGCCCTTCATGGCATCGGACCAGAATATCTCCGGGACTGCCTTCTGCCGCACGAATCCCAGCAACCAGTTAGGTCCCACAGAGTTGGCCTTCTCCGGGTCCCGTCGGCTAAACAATGTTGTTTGGCGGGAGCCAGGGGAAGAGCCTTCTCTGTGGCGGCCCCGACCCTCTGGAACCAACTCCTCCCAGAGACCAGAATTGCCCCCACCCTCCTCGCCTTTTGTAAGCTCCTTAAAACCCACCTTTGTTGTCAGGCATGGGGGAATTGAGATATTCCCTTCCCCTTAGGCCTATACAATTTATGCATGGTATGCTTGTATGTATGTTTGGTTTTTTAAATAAGGGTTTTTAAAATTATTTTAAATATTAGATTTGTTACATGTTGTTTCATTATTGTTGTGAGCCACCCCAAGTCTACAGAAAGGGCAGCATACAAATCTAATAAGTAAGTAAGTAAGTAAGTAAGTAAGTAAGTAAGTAAGTAAGTAAGTAAGTAAGTAAGTAAGTAAGTAAATGGGTGGGTGGGTGGATGGAGGGATGGATGGAGGGATCCATCCGAAAATCTAGAAGCAAACATAATAGAAAAGAGGAAAGGGGTGATGGAGCTGTGGAAAAGAGAGGAGAAGCAAAGAATTACAGCATTTGAAAATTGAAAGGCTGCATCCTATCAAACTCAACTCAACTTCCCCATTTTTCTTAGTACAAGACGCACTGGAATATAAGACACACCTTAATTTTGGGGGAGAAAAATGGGGAAAAGAAACTACTTACCCGGTATTCATCTGGCTAACATCCTCAGCCAGCACATTATCCCCTGGTTACGGCTTTTAAAAAACTTTATTCAGAGAGAGTAACAATGAAAGAGCTTGCAAGCTGGTAAGAGCTGGGAACATTGTTAGCACCTGGAAAGAAACATTTGGAGCAAGCAGAGCAATGGAAAAAACCCTGCAAAGACTTAGGGCTTGGAAAACATTCTTCACAGAGTAACAATGAAAAAGCCTGCTGGGAAGATTGTTAGCAGCTAGTTAGGGCTGGGACGGGGAGAAAAAACTACATTCAGAATATTAGACGCACCCTAATTATCAGCCTCTTTTAGGGAGGAAAAAGGTGTGTCTTATACGCCAAAAATACAGTAACTCAAGGCAGTGAATGTTTCTTCCTCCTCCTATTTTCTTGAAACTACGGTCCACATCTATGGCCCTAAAATGTCTTGGAAGTGCCACACGCAATACAATGATACAGTATGCCAGATATTGTAGTAATAGAAGATGGAAATGGGCTGTGAAGACCTGGCTTTGCCAGCAGGGGGCCGTGCAGTGAAGGGCTACCAAAATTTTCCCTACCACATTGTGGGCGTGGCTTATGCATTTTCTTTCAACACATTTCAGTGCAAATTGGGTGCTCTGGGGTGGAGCTCCATTTTCGCTACCCCACTGCGTCCCCATCCCCCGGTCAGGGCAGCAGCCCACCCCTGGGGCAGCGAGATTTAACACCTAGTCACGTCTGATTTGCAACGGTTTCTATATATATATGGGTTTGGTTGGATAGTTCATGAGGGTTTACTATGGGTTTTACTGTTCTTATTACTAATTATTTGACTTGTTCATTGTATATACTATTTATTGTTGTAAGTAGCCCTGAGACCCACTGGGATTGGGTGCTGCAGAAGTCTTAATTTTAGTTTTAGTTTTAGTTTTAGTTTTAGTTTTAGTTTTAGTTTTAGTTTTAGTTTTAGTTTTAGTTTTAGTCTTAGTTTTAGTTTTAGTTTTAGTTTTAGTTTTAGTTTTTTAGTTTTTTTAGTTTTAGTTTTAGTTTTAGTTTTAGTTTTAGTTTTAGTTTTAGTTTTAGTTTTAGTTTTAGTTTTAGTTTTAGTTTTTTAGTTTTAGTTTTAGTTTTAGTTTTAGTTTTAGTTTTAGTTTTAGTTTTAGTTTTAGTTTTAGTTTTAGTTTTTTAGTTTTAGTTTTAGTTTTAGTTTTAGTTTTAGTTTTAGTTTTAGTTTTAGTTTTAGTTTTAGTTTTTTAGTTTTTTAGTTTTAGTTTTAGTTTTAGTTTTAGTTTTAGTTTTAGTTTTAGTTTTAGTTTTAGTTTTAGTTTTAGTTTTAGTTTTAGTTTTTTAGTTTTAGTTTTAGTTTTAGTTTTAGTTTTAGTTTTAGTTTTAGTTTTAGTTTTAGTTTTAGTTTTAGTTTTAGTTTTAGTTTTAGTTTTAGTTTTAGTTTTAGTTTTAGTTTTAGTTTTAGTTTTAGTTTTTTAGTTTTTTAGTTTTAGTTTTAGTTTTAGTTTTAGTTTTAGTTTTAGTTTTAGTTTTAGTTTTAGTTTTAGTTTTAGTTAATTTTAATTTTAATTTTAATTTTAATTTTAATTTTAATTTTAATTTTAATTTTAATTCTAATTCTAATTCTAATTCTAATTCTAATTCTAATTCTAATTTTAATTCTAATTTTAATTCTAATTTTAATTCTAATTTTAATTCTAATTTTAATTCTAATTCTAATTCTAATTTTAATTTTTTGGGACGCACCACCCGTGGACTCTTCGCTAGCATGTGGTATTTTCCTTGCTGACTTTCAATGTCCACGCTTTTTATCTTCCTCAGAGATAAATTTCATCCCCGCAGCCACATTTTTCCGTCCTTGAAAAATCTGTCAACCTTTCTCCCCGGTAATTATGGGGTGTGGGGAGCGACTCTAACACTACAATAGTGCCTGCCTAGCAAAGCCTTTGCTGTTTACCTACTCAGGCCTACCCAAGCAATGCAAGAGTTGAGGAGAAACAGATTCCTCTTCATTGAATCAGAAGTAAGGGCTTCATTGCTTCTTTTTGTAAAGCGATGAATGGTAGCCACGGGGGTGATGCTCAAGGGGCTTTTGTTAGCTGCAAATCTCTGCTTCCCTCCCGCCATCCAGCCACTCACCTGGGAATAGTACAGACATGCCACACAATGACACAAAAGAGATTTTTGCATCAGTTTCGGGGGGGGGCACACACAAAGGAGATGATCTTTGCAACTCATCATTCACAAAAGTGTTCCAAGTGGTTGTAGCTGGTAAAACTGTAATGGTAAAACCGTCAAGTTCTGGAGGTCATCTAATCCATCCCCTGTTTTGTTTGGGAATTGGAGCATGCCCAGTGGTTGTCCAGTCTCTCAAACCAGCGAATCCAATTTTTTTTAACTACCAGTTCTGTGGGCATGGGTTGGGGTGTGTGGTGTGACTTGGTGGGCATGGCTTACTGGGTGTGGCAGGGGAAGGATACCGCCAAATCACCATTCCCTCCCCACTCCAGGGGAAGGATCCTTCTTCAAGGGTAAATATCCCTAAATCTTTAATTTTGTATCCCTCTCTTTGATAGATCTTCTTGTCTTTCTCCGAACACTTCCAATTTCTTTGAGTTGTTCTTAAATGTGGAGCCCAGTAGTGGATGTTGTGCTGAAAATGGGAATTGCCAACATAAAACAGAATGGAAGGATCATATCTCCAGTGGTGGAAATTATATTTCTGTGGGTACAGCCTAAAACTGCCCTTTCTATGTGTGTGTGTGTAACATATTTTGCTGATAATGAAAAGGAAGGGAGACTACTATAGATCTATTTTGGGCATATTTGCGTTCATCAGGTAGCCATACCCTTACTGGGACTTGAACCTGTGACGACCTTAGCCATTAGACTACAGGGTCAATGTGTATATGTGTGTGTGTGTATGTAGGTTAGTAGGTAGGTAGGTAGGTGGATGGGTAGGTGGGTGGATGGGTAGATGGATGGATGGATATTATTATTATTGTTATTATTATTGTTGTTGTTGTTGTTGTTGTTATTATTATTATTATTATTATTATTATTATTATTATTTAGATTTGTATGCCGCCCCTCTCTGAAGAGACAGACAGACAGACAGACGGGTGGGTGGGTGGGTGGGTGGGTGGACGGACAGATGGACAGACAGACGGACAGACAGATATAATCTCATCATTCTGCAGAAATCCATTTCTCATATCACTCTGTTTTTGCAAGAATCTGATTTCTCTATTTAAATATCAGTTTTAGAATAGAATCTATACAAGCAGTCCTTGGCTTATTATCCCAATTAGGACCAGAGTTTCTGTTGCTAAGCAAAGGGGAGGTTCATTGACTCATGCCCGATTGTATAACCTTTTTTTGGTCCAGTTGTTAAACAAAACATTGCAATTGTTAAGTGAGCCACACGGTAGTTAGGCAAGCCCAGTTTATCCCATTGATTTTGCTATATTGGAAGCAGCGCCAGTTGCCAAGGGCTCAAATTTTGATCATGTGACCCTGGAGATGCTACGCTGGGCATAAATGCAAGGACCAGTCGTCAATCACATTTTTCAGTGCCGTTTTAAACTTTGAACAGCTGCTAAGCAAAAGTTTGTAAGTCACCAGGTCCTGTTGGAATTCATTGACAGCCAGGCTAAGATGATTATAGCATTTTAATTTTCAGTAGCCACCTGCTATTTAATTATTTGCTATGTTTTTGCCCCTCTGCACATGCTCAGGGGTTGATACTCCCACAAGGGCTCCTGCTGAGTTCATCAATTTGCAATGAAAATTGCTTAAGGCACCACGCAAAAGTGCTTTATGCAGAAGCAAGCAGAAGACCGTGAGTTCAAGTCCCATTTTAGTCACCGAATCCGGTTGGATGATTTTGGGCCAACCCACCTCACAGGGTGGTTTTTGTGGGGAAAAATAGGAGGAGGATGGTGTGTTGGTATGTTTGGTGTCGTGAGTTATTGGTACGGGTAACGGAAGCAGGGCACAAATTAAAGAAACAAAAATATAAATACATACATGCATAGATACGTAAAGGAGTATCGTGGTTGTTGTGGTTAGCTCTGGTCCTGCTCCTGCCCCAAGGACTGTGGATGTGGGGGAGACATCCACATGCTGCAGGCCTGTTTTGCCCCCGGTGGAATCTGCTGATGAAGGCTCCTCTGACCAAGAAGACATGAGTGAAAGGGAGGAGGAGAGTGTGGCAGACAGCTCAGAAGGAGATCAATTATCTAGCTCCTCCTTGGATTCAGAACAAGAGTTAATGATACAGCCACGCATGCGGAGAGCGATGCATAGGCAACAACAACTGAGAGATTATTATCAAAGAAAATGAGGCCACCTGTGGTTGGGTGGGGCTGTGGTCATTAGTGAGGCTGCTATAAATAGCAGCCTGTGGGTTTGGCCATTGTGGAGGATTATCTGATCGTTGTGTTTCGTGACTGCCTTGCTGACTTTGACCTTTTGTGTGCTGATTTTTCCCCGCTTTGAAACTAAACCAGAGCAAAGTGTGTTTCACTTTGTGAAAGAAGAAGGACTCTGAATTGCCTCACAGCTGCAAGCTAAGTATCTCAGAACTGATAAGGGACTTGTATAAATTACCAGTTTGTTTGGAGATGAGTGCTCTTGGCTATACCAAAAGAGGGCTTGGTTTAAGTGAATTTTCATTATAAAGAACATTGTTTTGAATTTTCAAAAGTGTGTGTGTCTGAAATTTGTACCCGTGAATTTTTGGGAGGATTCTACCAGAGAGCCCGACAGAACAGTTGTTAATAGTTTTCTATATCCTAGTCCAGCCACCTTTTTGGTTATGACAGAATTCAAATTCTCTGTTTAAAAAAAAAGAAAAAGAAACGGGGGAAAATTTATTTATTTTATTTTATTTATTTTTTATTTTATTTATATTTTATTTTATTTTATTTTATTTTATGTTATGTTATGTTATTTTATTATTTTATTTTATTTTATTTTATTTTATTTTATTTTATTTTATTTTATTTTATTTTATTTTATTTTATTTTATTTTATTTATTGGATTTATATGGCGCTCTTCTCTGAAGACTCGGGGTAGCTTACAACATATAAAACAACAATAAAAATATCCTAAATCCAATTTGCCAATCCAATCCTCTGCCGTCAGGCTTGAGGGAATTGAGACATCTCCCCTGGGCCTATATAGTTTTATGTATGGTATGCTTGTGTTGTATGCTCTTTTAAATAATGGGTTTTTAGATTTTTAAATATTAGATTTGTTCTCTGTACAATGTTTTATTATTGTTGTGAGCCGTCCCGAGTCTGCGGAGAGGGGCGGCATACAAATCTAATTAATAATAATAATAATAATAATTATTATTATTATTATTATTATTATTATAAAATGAAACTAACTAATCTAAAACCCTAATTCCTTAAAAACCAATCACTCTTATTCAGACAATCAAACATACTATTCCATTCATTATCCTGAAGTAATCCTCAATTTACGACCACAATTGACCCCAAAATTTATGTTGCTAAGTGAGTTTTGTCCCGTTTTATGATCTTTCTTGCCAGACTTATTAAGTGAATCACTGCAGTTGTTAAGTTAGTAACACGGTTGTTAAGTGAACCTGGCTTCCCCATTGAATTGGCTTGTCAGAAAAGGGGATCACGTGATCATGGGACATTGCAATTGTCATAAACACGAGTCATTTGCCAAGCGTCCTGATTCTGATCATGGGAGCTTGGGGTTAGGGTTAGGGTTAGTGATCCCGCAAAGGTCGTACACAATGATGGGCTACCAAAAGTTTTACTACCACACTGTGGGCGTGGCTTATGCATTTTGTTTCAACATCTTTCAGTGCAAATTGGGTGCTCTGGGGTAGAGCTCCAAATTTTGCTACCGGGACTGCATTCCCGACCGTTCCCGTAGGAGCCCATCACAGGTCGTACATGTGGAAAACGGTCATAAAAGTCACTTTTTTCAATGCATTTTAACTTTGAATGGTTGTAAGTTGAGGACTGCCTGCATTGTGGTACATGAATCCCAGCGGCTGGTTAGGTCCCACAGAGTTTGCCTTCTCCAGGTTCCGTCAACTAGACAATGTCGCATGGCGGGACCTAGGGGAAGAGCCTTCTTTGTGGGGGGCCCATTCCTCTGGAATCAACTCCCCCCAGAGATTCGTGATGCCCCCATTCTCCTCACCTTCCATAAGAGCCTCACCCATTTTGAGACAGTCAGAAATCACTACCCCTAAATCCTTCTCTGATAGTTAATATTATTGGGGATTTTTGATTAGTTGATCTAGTTTTAATTAATTAATTTCTCCCTCACTTTTCCTGACTTAACATATGAGATTGGTGTGATTGTTTTAGAATTGCTAGTTTTTAATAATAATGGGTTTTTTAAATATAGTTTATATTGGATTTGTATTCTATTGTATTTATTGTTGTTGTGAGCCGCTCCAAGTCCTCAGAGTGGGGCGGCATACAAATCTAATAAATTATTATTATTATTCTTGTTGTTGTTGTTATTATTATTAATTGGATTTAGACACTGTATTTTATTGTTCCCTTTCCATATTGTAAGCCGCGTCCTCAGAGAGTGGCGATGTATAAATCCAATTAATAAAATAAATAAAATAAATATCAATACAATACAATACAGTGACAGTGACAGTGACAATGACAATAAAAGACTTTGAACTTTAAATATACTAGCTGCCTTCACCAGAGTCAGAAAGTGAAGCGAAAAAATCAGGAAGAAAAATAGAAACATAGAAGTCTGACGGCAGAAAAAGACCTCATGGTCCATCTAGTCTGCCCTTATACTATTTTCTGTATTTTATCTTAGAATGGATATATGTTTATCCCAGGCATGTTTAAATTCAGTTACTGTGGATTTATCTACCACGTCTGCTGGAAGTTTGTTCCAAGGATCTACTACTCTTTCAGTAAAATAATATTTTCTCATGTTGCTTTTGATCTTTCCCCCAACTAACTTCAGATTGTGTCCCCTTGTTCTTGTGTTCACTTTCCTATTACAAACACTTCCCTCCTGAACCTTATTTAACCCTTTAATATATTTAAATGTTTCGATCATGTCCCCCCTTTTCCTTCTCTCCTCCAGACTATACAGATTGAGTTCATTAAGTCTTTCCTGATACGTTTTATGCTTAAGACCTTCCACCATTCTTGTAGCCCGTCTTTGGACCCGTTCAATTTTGTCAATATCTTTTTGTAGGTGAGGTCTCCAGAACTGAACACAGTCTTCCAAATGTGGTCTCACCAGTGTTCTATATAGCGGGATCATAATCTCCCTCTTCCTGCTTGTTATACCTCTAGCTATGCAGCCAAGCATCCTACTTGCTTTCCCTACCGCCTGACTGCACTGCTCACCCATTTTGAGACTGTCAGAAATCACTACCCCTAAATCCTTTTCTTCTGAAGTATTTGCTAACACAGAACTGCCAATACAATACTCAGATTGCGGATTCAATCTGAGTATAAATAAATAAATAAATAAATTCATTTTATAAAACTCCTGATGATAATTTATAACTTCACAAATGTCTACAGGAATTGTGCGGGAGTGGAGGGTTGTTGATGCAGCCATTCAGGCTGGCTAATGGAATTCTTTACAAACTGGCCTTTCACTGTTTAAATGGACTTCAGCAGAAACACAAGGGCCTGGTTTTTTCCAACCCAGGGGTGGGCAATTAATTTTCCCAAGGGGGCCACTTGAAAAACTCGGACTGGAGTGGACCAAACCGAGGCAGTCAAAGGGCCAGAAGTGGCCCGTGGGCTGCAAAATGACCAGGTCTCTTTCAGACTGAGCCAAGGAGAGAAAAATAAACATTGGCATTAAATCTAGCAAGAAAGCATTAAAGTTGCCTCTCTGTTCCAGCAGGCTTTATTGGGAAAAAATATCTTCCCACCTTCAATGTCACCACTTCTCTCTTTTCTGTTCTCTCCTCCCTCTCCCCTCTCCTCTTTCTCCCTTCTCCTCTCTCCACTCTCCTTCCCTTACTTCTCTATTTCTCCTCGCACCTCTCTTCTCTCTTCTTTCTCCTCTCTCCTGTATCCAGTATCTTTTCCTCACCCCTCTCTTTCTCCTCTCCTCCTCTTTTATCTTCTCTTCCCTTTCCCCTCCCCTCCCCTCTTCTCTTCTTTCTCTCCTCTCCTCCCTCCCCTCTCCATTATCTTTTCCTCACCTCTCTTTCTCCTTTCTCCTCAGTCCCTCTCTCCTCTCCCTTCTCTCTTCTTTCTACCCTCTCCACTATCTTGTCTTCACTCCTATTTCTCCTCTCTCCTCTCCACCTCTCCTCGCTTCCCTGTCCCCTCCCATCTCTCCACTCACTCTTCTCTTCTTTCCTCTCTTCCACTCTCTTCCCTTCTTTCTCCCCTCTCTTCTCTCTCCTCTCCCCATTATCCTTTCCTCCTCTCTTTCACCTCTCTCCTCTCCCAATCTCTCCTCTCTTCTCCCCTCTCCCCTCTTTCTTATTGTTTCTTTCTCCTCTCTTCTCTATCCTTTCCTCATTCCTCTCTTTCTCCTCTTTTATCTTCTCTTCCCTCTCCCCTCTTCTCTTCTTTCTCCCCTCTCATGTTCTCTCTCCGTTATCCTTTCCACACTCCTCTCTCTTTCTTTCTTCTCTTCCCTCTCCCCTCTCTCCCCTCTTCTCTTCTTTCTTCTCCCTCTCCTCTTTTCTCTCCATTATCCTTTCCACACTCCTCTCTCTTTTTCCTCTCTTTCTCTCTCCTCTCTCCCCTCTTCTCTTCTTTGTCCCCTCTCTCATCTTCTCTCTCCGTTATCCTTTCCACACTCCTCTCTCTTTCTTCTCTTCCCTCTCTCTCCTCTCCTCTTCTTTCTTCTCCCTCTCCTCTTCTCTCTCCATTATTTATTTATTTATTTATTTTATTTATTATTTGGATTTGTATGCCGCCCCTCTCCGAAGACTCTTCTTTCTTCTCCCTCTCCTCTTCTCTCTCCATTATCCTTTCCACACTCCTCTCTCTTTCTCCTCTCTTTCTCTCTCTTCTCTTCCCTCTCCCCTCCTCATGGGTGCCTGAGAAATTCTGGGAGCTGGGAGTCCATACATCTTAGAGTCCATACAAGTTAGAGAAATGCTGGTTTAGAGCCCTGATGCTTCATTCAGATTTGCCTCAGCAGGTGGGAAGGCTGAGCTGATTATTTTATTCTGCCAAGAAATAATTCTGTCATAGGGCTGGAGTTAAACTTGGATCTATCCTTTCCTTTAACGTTGCAGGTGTAGAATTGGAGAAGAGGACAATTTACCATAGATACAAGAAAGATCTTAGTCTTCTCCTTTCTCTTTCACTAGTGGAGTGGGCCGGTCCACTTCTTGCCTTTGCAGGAATTCAAATTATCACATTTCTGGCAGATGCTGATTAAAATAGTTTCTAAAGAGTGTCTTGATTAGACAAAAGCATGAGCTGAAGCATCTCTAAGAAGCAAAGCACTGAATCAAACCACAAAGGAGTGGAGAGATACACTGCAACACAGCTGTGGCCTAGAGGTGGAACTCTTGCCTCACATCCAGGGGGTTGTGAGTTCAATCCTAGGTAGAGGCTGATGTCTCTTGCTTGGGCAGGGGCTTGGAATAGATGACCTGCAAACTCCCTTCCAACTCAGTTAATCTATTAACATACTCCAAGAGTTTTTGATCATGACACATAGAATAGAAGAGAAGAGAATTATTTATTGGCCAAGTATTATTGTACACACAAGGAATTTGTCTTTGGTGCACATGCTCTCAGTGTACATAAAAGAAAATATACACTTGTCAAGAATCATGAGGACCAACACTTAATGATTGCCATAGGGGTCAAATAAGCAATGAGGAAACAATCAATATTAATAAAAGTTTTAAGGATATGTGGGAGAAAATGGGTGATAGGAATGATGGGAAAAAAACTAGTAGTCATAGCAACACAGACTTAGTAAATAGTTTGACAGTGTTGAGGAAATTATTTGTTTAGCAGAGTGATGCCGTTCTTGAGTCTTGGTGTGCAGTGCTCTGTAGCGATGTTTGGAGGGTAGGAGTTGAAACAGTTTATGTCCAGGATGCAAGAGTTTGCAGAGACCTGATTTCACAAGGTTCTTTCCCCATAATGTGACCAGCTCATCCATGATAATCATGAAGCAACTTCCTTTGCTTTTTTTATCTTGAGGATAATTTCCTATCAGGAGAATGCTGCCATTATGATCAGTGCATTTCGACTCCAGATCAGCCAACTCAAAAATGTGCACAACAGAAGGGAAACAAGAATAAAGGAAGAATAAAGGAATATCCTCATCTGAGAATGTTTACCAAGTAAGCCGGAATAAATGCAATGGTAATGGTAATATCATTTGATTTTTTTAATTAGATCTTAACTCTTTTTTTTTACTAAATTGACTTTCTTGAACAAGCCAACTATATTATCTCAATGAAGTTGCTTGCACTAATGTGATGCATATGTTTTAGAAACAGAATGAAGAGTTTAGGTCAACTCCAAATATTTCTTAAGCCGTTGCTTTTATTTAGTTTTCCTGGCTAAATACGTTTCCCTTGCTATTAAGTGCACTGACGTCAATCTAATAAATCCTTACCAGCCGAGTTAAAAACTTCCTCATATGTCCAGGAAGAATCTTCAAACAGAGGCTATTCTGAGTCATTTTATCTTTGTAAGAGAACAATATGGAGACGCATTTCATTCCTATATTATTTTTTAACCTCTTACTGAATAAAATAAAGGGCCTCTATAAAATGCCAAATTCTTCCATCTTGCAGAAGAAATTAAAGCGTTGTACTTGAATAAGTACATAATGTGATGTACTCGCATAAGCACACCAGCATTAGGACTGTCCCTGTCCTAATGTCCCCTCTTATTCATATCCATTCCATGGTATTTATAATCATGTTTATACTTATATCTGTTATCTAATCCATGCTTGACAAAATAAATAAAGAAATAAAAATGAAATAAACGATGCGTTTTGAATGGAAATATATGTCACGCTATAGGCCTTCATGATTTTCTTTTTATAAATTCTTCCTCAATAACCACTGAGGAAACCTTGACACACATTCTAGATCTTCAAACTACCATTTCGGCCTGGTAGTGGTGGTGGCTGGTGGTTTGGAGAACAGTTAATGGCAGCAGCATGAAGCTCCACCCACCTGCCAAGATGCCGCCATTTTCTTTTTTTAACCCTCTGCAGATGCACGAAGCCTTCTGCCTCTGGTGCAGAGGTAAAAAAATGTGTGAGACGGTAGGGAAGGCTAGGTTTCCCCGCTGCTTCAAACCCTAAAAGATAGGTGAGCTTTGACCATAGAGTCCCAACTATATCTTATAGCATTCATATATAATAATGCTTATGGGAAATATTTTAGTTCTTCCTCCCTAGTGCAAGCTTGGAGCCTTCAGCTCAGGGAACAGAAGTTTGTTTTCCATTTTTTTCTTGGGTTTTCGCCCACCCCCTAATAGATTCTGATTGGCTAGCAGTTCATTGGTAAGCTTCCTCATTGGCTGGGCTCAGTTCCTGGAACAGGTCCACGGCCATTTTTAACTATGGTACTTTACCATGTTGTGGTATAATTACCATGTTGATTAACCAGGTGTCATCAGGTTAACTCCTAGTAACCACTTAGAGATTTTCTTTAGAACAATCTATCTTCATTCAGGAGCCTCCAGCCTGTCCAAAGGTTACTATTGGTAACTAAGAACCTGCTGATAACTAGTCTCTTCTTTTTTAATTCCAACATTATCAACTCCTCAAGAGAGCCAGGTCTTTGCAGAATAGGTCCAACATAAAATAATTTATTTTATTTTTAAAAATACTTTTAATTGCAATTTTACAAGTTAAAAACAAAACAACCTACAAAACAAACACATGTACATAAAATATAATTCTACTAATACAGCTATCCGTCATGGGAATTTTCATCCCATCTACATATTCCTAATTATGGCTATTGTTTTTATACCTAAACATTTTTTATCTTTACCTATTCATTTAGTAGGCTATTACCTATTATCCAATAATTTTATACTCGTATATACACAATATTTCCATTGCTGGGTGAACCGGTTGTTACGGTATGTGAAGCCCACCACATCCATCACATTGCATTTTATATATTATCTTGGTAGCTATCACCATTTGAATCTAAATGGTCCAATTTAATAGGGATTATTGGCCAGGCAGAAGACAAATGTAAGTATAATATAAAAAGAAATACGTTTTAAAAAACAATAATTCTGGATTATTATTATTGTTTTTTTTAAAAACATGGCAACTTGCTCACTTGTGCCCCCTGCTGTATAGTAAAGGAAGTCCACCCACCCACCCCCTTTTTTTCTTGATATGGCAACTGATTGTCAATGAATATTTGGCCTTTAATGATCCAGCAAAACCTTCAGCCTTAAGCAAACCGTCCTCCCCTATTATTTTTTTTAAAAGAATGAAAAGAATAAAGGGAGCCTTGAGCTATACCTGGAGGGCAAATTTACTTTTATGAGCCTCGGAGCCTGAATAATTCAGGCGTGTTCATTTATTATTAATTAATATTCCATGAACAAGCCTGGTTTATTCCCCCAAACAAAAGAAAACCACCTGCCCCTCCCTACTACACAGAGAGAGAGAGAGAGAGAGAGAGAGAGAGTTCTGGATGGTTCTTTTCACACCTCCTCGCCGCTTCAGATGAGCTCCTCACCAGAGCCAGCCAGATGGGTTTGGCACTCGCCAATGGAATGGTTGGTTCTGCCAGTTGGACAGAAGCCCAGCAAGATGTTAGACCAACGCTTTTCAAACCGGGGTAAATTACCCAAAATTGGGTGAAAATGGTCTTTCGTTGGTAACAACACGCAAACCCGTCATCCATCACAACAGGGACATTAAAATTGACTTGAAAGATTGCCACGTGTAATAAAATCTCCCGAAGTATTCCTATGAAGGCAAAAGAAATCAATGAAATTACAGTAATTTGTGGGAATGGTATAAAGATTGTTTGGTGATTCTATCTATCTATCTATCTATCTATCTATCTATCTATCTATCTATCTATCTATCATCATCTATATCTATCCTTCTGTCTATCTATGTATCTATATCTATCTATCTTCATCATCATCATCATCATCATCATCATCTGTCTGTCTATCTGTCTGTCTACCTACCTATCATCTATCTACCTATCTTCCTAAATATCTCTCTCTCTCTCTCCCTACCTACCTACTTACCTATCTATCATCATCATCTATATATATCTGTCTGTCTATCTACTTATGTAAATCTATCTATCTTCTTCTTCATCATCATCATCATCTATCTGTCTGTCTGTCTGTCTGTCTGTCTGTCTGTCTACCTACCTAACCATCTATGTACCTAAATCTATCAATCTATCTATCTATCTATCTATCTATCTATCTATCTATCTATCTATCTATCTCTATCTCTCTTTCTTTCTATCTATCTATCTTTCTATCTTTCTATCTATCTATCTATCTATCTATCTTTCTTTCTATCTATCTATCTATCTATCTATCTTTCTATCTATCTATCTATCTATCTATCTATCTATCTATTTATCTATCTATCTCTATCTGTCTGTCTGTCTGTCTGTCTGTCTATCTTTCTATCTATCTATCTATCGATCTATCGGTCTATCGGTCTGTCTGTCTGTCTGTCTGTCTGTCTGTCTGTCTGTCTGTCTGTCTATCTATCTATCTATCTATCTATCTAATTTCTATTCTGCCCTTTTCCTGGAGCTTCCCCAAAAGAGCAATCTTGTTCAGTTATGCCACCAGTGGGTTGCTACCGGTCCAAACTGGGAGGAACCCACCACTGGCTATGACCAGGAGCGGGTTGCTACTGGTACAGATAAGGACACTACACTAGTAGCGAGAGTTGCGCTGAGCATGCAGCTTCATTCTTCATGCGTGCACATGTCTCAGCGTGTTTTGGGTTCTGCGCATGCATGCGAGGAAGAGTTCAGCCATTTTTTGCTTCTGCACATGCACGGAATCAAAAAAATTGCCGCAATCTCACCCATATGCACTTCCCCTCATGAGATTTTGTTTCCTGCGCATGCGCAGAAGCAAAAATACACTGGGATGCTTGCGGGGGCAGGAGAGGCAAAGCTGTACGCACGGCGCACCAGTAGTAGTGGGATTGGGAATCCTCCTCTAGTTCTGACCCAGTTCAATGACTGTTTAAAAATAGGAAGGTGCTGAAGGAAGGAACTTTCTGCCAGGCTTCAAAGTTCAGGCAGAGTTCCTGATAAAAGTTTTGAATAATGAATGTTTCTCTTTCTCTCTCTCCGCTCTCTCCCTCCCTCTCTCTCCTTTCACTCTCCCTCCCTCCCTTTCCCTCTTTCTTTCCCCCCTCTTTCCCTCTCTCTCTCCCACTCTCCCCTTTCTCTCCTTCCTCTCTCTCCCTCTCTCCCCCTCTCTCTCCCTCCCTCTCTCCCCCTCTCTCCCTCTCTCTCCCTTCCTCCCTCTTTCTCTCTCTCTGCTCTCTCCCTCCCTCTCTCCCCCTCTCTCCCTCCCTCTCTCTCCCTTCCTCCCTCTTTCTTTCCCCCCTCTTTCCCTCTCTCTCTCCCCCACTCTCCCCTTTCTCTCCTTCCTCTCCCTCCCCCTCTTTCCCCCCCTCTCTCTCCCTCCCTCTTTCTTTCTCTCTCTGCTCTTTCCCTCCCTCTCTCTCCCTCCTTCCCTCTCTCTACCTCCCTATCCCTTTTTCTTTCCCCCCTCTTTCCCTCTCTCTCTCTCCCCCACTCTCCCCTTCCTCTCCTTTCTCTCCCTCCCTCTCTCCCCCCTCTTTCCCTCTCTCTGCCTTCCTCCCTCTTTCTCTCTCTCTCCCTCCCTCTCTCTCCCTCCCTCTCCCTCTTTCTTTCCCCCCTCTTTCCCTCTCTCTCTCCCCCACTCTCCCCTTTCTCTCCTTCCTCTCCCTCCCTCTCTCCCATCTCTCTCTCCCTCCCGCCCTCTCTCTCCCTCTCACTCACTCACTCCCTCTTCCTCTTTCTCTCTCTCCTTTCTCCCTCCCACCTTCTCTCCCCGTATCCTCTCTACCCCTCTTTCTTTCTCCCCCATCTCCCTCCATTCCTCCTCCCTTTCTCTCTCTCTCCTCTCTCTCTCCCTCCTCCTCTGCTCTCTCCCTCTCTCCACCTCTTTCCCTCTCTCTCCCTCTCTCCTCTTTCTCTCTCCTCTCTCCCCTTCCCTCTCTCCTGTCTCTCTCTCTTTTCCTCCTGCCTCCTCTCTCTCCCTCCCTCCCTCTCTCTCCTTCTTTCCCTCTCTCCCTCTTCATCTCTCTCCTCCCTCCCTTCTTCCCTCTTCATTCTCTCTCTGTCACTCTCTCTCCCCGATATGAAACAAGCCACCTCTGAAAATCTTGCTAGGAGACCTGTAGGCACTGATCTGAGCAATCATTAGGGTTCAGCAACGACACAATGTTGCATATGCAGAGAGAGGGGGGAGGGGAGAGGAGGGAGGGATGGAGAGAGAGAGGGAGAGAGAGAGGGAGGGAGAGAGGGGAGAGGGAGGGAGGGATGGAGAGAGAGAGGGAGAGAGAGAGGGGAGAGGGAGGGAGAGAGAGAGAGAGAGGGAGAAATACACAGCTCCACATTTTCCATACTGACTTCCTTTTCTTTGTGTTCCGCATAAATTCAATTACATTTGAGCAATTAACGGGGAGAATTTAAACATTTCTGTTTACTGAGTCACTTAATAAACCTTCTGTGGTTTAAATTCTTCATCTCTGGACCGAGAGGAAACAGAATGAATAAATTATGGAGGCCTTTCCACCGTTTTTGGCTATTCGAGCATCTCTGTTGCACAATCATACTAAGAGCACTAGTGAGGGGGGAACACACACACATACACACGTCAGTTTGCCAGCCCTGTCCTGTGCCATATCACAGTTGTGGGTTTGCTAAACTGGGTTTTTCAGTCCATTAAGTTATTGGGACTTTACTTAATAGCTTAGTAAACACGTATAAGGATTGAAGCTAGATCCATGATCTGTTCTGCTGTTTCACCACTTCTTCTTCTTTAATGCATTTGACTATGTGTAAAATATTGTGGGTTTTGTGGGCCCCCAAATCTGTGCTCATTGAAACCTAGATTGGGCTTGGTTTTGCCACAATTTTGTGAGGCTTTGGGATGGATTCACTTCCTCTCTTGAGGAAACCTAGCAGAGAAAGGTTGCTAACACTTTTTTTTTCTGGAGTCACAAAATAGACAATGAAGTGGGAAGTAACCTCATCCATTCAAAATCAACAGGGAAGCAATCAGCGGTTTAGCAATAGGCCAGGGAATCATTGCCTTGCGGAAGTAATGGATGGGTTCCTATCACCCACAAATGGCCCAGTTTCATTTTTAGACTAATATGTTGGGTAGACCTCCAGTTGCTTTGGTTTAGTTTAATTTTCAAGCACCAGTTCTATCAAAGTATCCATGTAAACAAGTTGTACCTCTTTGTAATCGTCTAATGCTATCTTTTCTTTTATGTACACTGAGAGCATAGGCACCAAAGACAAATTCCTTGTGTGTTCAATCACACTTGGCCAATAAATAATTCTATTCTATTCTATTCTACTCTACTCTACTCTACTCTACTCTACTCCACTCCACTCCACTCCACTCCACTCCACTCCTCTACCCTACCCCACCACACCACACCACACCACACCACACCACACCACATTCTGTTCTGTTCTGTCCTGTTCTGTTCTATTTATTTGACTTCTGTCACCCAATCCCATGGAATTCAGGGCGGCTGACAGCAATATAAAATACAACACAATGGTAAAAAAAGTCAAATATTTAATATTAAAAAGCAGTAAAACCCAATAAAACTGTCCAATCAGAACAATCATACACACCAAAACATTCATAACCCGGCAAAGCCAGGTCTTCACAGCCTTTTGGAAGGCCAGTAGAGTGGGAGCAGAATGGACATTGAGGTGGGGGAGTTGGTTCCATAGAGTCGGAGCAGCTACAGAGAAGGCCCTCCGCTGCGGTCCTGCCAACCTTCATTGTTTAATCGACGGGACCCGGAGAAGGCCAAACCTGTGAGATCTTATTGATCTCTGGGAGGTATGTGGCAGGAGACAATCCAGTAGATAGTCTGGTCCTAAGCTATGTAGGGCTTCATAGGTGATAATGAACACCTTGAATTGTGACCGGAGACTACCGTATTTTTCGGTGCATAAGATGCACCAGTTTATAAGACACACCTAGATTTTAAAGAAGGGAAACAAGGAAATTGGGATTGGCTGATTAAATTAGATTAGATTAGATTAACAATGAAAGAGTTTGCAAGCGGTAAAAGCTGGGAACATCATTAGTACCTGGTTAGGGTTAGAAAGAAACGTTTGGAGCAAATAGAGAATGAAAAAAAATCAAAGGCAGGGTTTGGAATACATTCTTGGCAGAGATTAACAATCAAAGAACTTGCAAATGGTAAGAGCTGGGAACATCGTTAGCATCTGGTTAGGGCTAGAAAGAAATTTACTCAGAGCAAGTTAGAGTAATGAAATAAACCCTGCAAAGACTTAAGGCTTGGAAAATATTCTTCACAGAGAGAAACAGTGAAAGAGCCTGCAAGGTAAGAGCTGGGAAGATAGTTAGTAACTAGTTAGGGCTGGGGAAAAAGCTACATTTAGTGTATAAGACACACCCTAATTACTGTTCTGTCTGGGTTCCCCCAGACCTCAACACCAACTGGAAAAAACAGCCAGACACGCTGGTAAAAGCAAAAGTACGTTATAGCTTGAAAAATAAACACAGAGAAAAACCTGTTCTTCCCAACAGGCAGGCTAGGAGACTTTACAGCAGAGTCCTGATGTCCAGACAATACAGCAAACTTCTTGCTGGCACACCCACCACTGTAGAGCATAAGACCCCCCAAGGTTTCAGTAGTCAAAGTCACAAACCAGAATTCCAAGACGCCAAAGATCACAGCCAGGTCCCAGGACTCCCAAAGATAATACTCCACAAGCCAGGAAGGGTGGGTCTGCCTTTTAGCCTTTCCAGAGAGCACCACACCCAAACCCAGCTGTTGCCTCTTTAGTGCTGAAAGTACCTAGCCAATTGGTCCCTTCTTTGTGTTGCTCTTCTCTGTCGCAGATCGATTATTGCTTGTGCATTTTCCTCTAAGGAATCCAGGCTGCTTGCTGGGGAGAGCTCCCTCTCGGGGGCCTCTGGCTGTTCCCCCTCTCCCTCAGCCTGGGATTCCTCCTCCTCGTCTGCCTGCACCTCCTGTTCCTCATCCTCCCCCTCTGAGCAGGAAACCGACAGAAGATCAGCCGTTCCCTGAGGGGCCTCGGACGGAATCACAACAATTACCAGCCTATTTTAGGGAGGAAAAGGGTGCGTCTTATACAGCAAAAAATCTGGTAATTAGTAGCCAGTGCAGTGCGCGGAGCATTGGTGTTATATGGGTGTATCTAGGTACACTCATGACAGTTTACGTGGCTGCATTCTGGACTATCTGCAGTCTCTGAATACTCTTCAAGGGTAGCCCCATATAGAGCGCTGTTCAGTTCCGTTCTATTCTATTCCAATCCATTCGATTCCATTCCATTCTAAGACAGAGGTTTCCATCCATGACGACTTTAAGCCTGGCGACTTCAACTCAAGCAAAGCTGACTGGGGAATTCTGGGAGTTAAAGTCCTCGAGGCTTAATGTTGCCTAAGTTGGAGAACCTACCCTGGTATAAGAAACGTACACTCTAGCACACGACCATTTCTGATTGATGGAAGGCCCTCTCCTCAAAGGAATCTGCAGGTGAGGGAGTCAAACAAGTGAAGTCGCAGGCACACTATCACAACCCCTATTCATTCTTTGCAACACACTGCTCCTACGTTGTAGAATCCCTAAACGGCGACCGAGGTGTTTGATCCAGGTTGTCTTATCGAGGATACCATGAATGTCTTCCTAATTTTTATTTTATTTTTTTGAAAGGAGGGAAGGAAGGGAAAGCACTGCAGAATTCTGCTGCTTTTATAAATAAATTCCCTGGAGGAATGGATGCCATTTGGTGACATTTGTGCTGCAAATTGAAATTTCAGGTTTCTCCCGATGCATTTATAATCAGCAAGTTCCCTTCCTCCTGGCATCTCGGTTAACTTATCACCCAGACAGCGGTGTAATCTGGGTGTTCGCTAGCCTATTGAACCTCTGTGCTGCATTCTTGAAGGTTATTAATTCCTGATCAATAGCAAAAGTCACAGCCCTTTTTCTCCTGCTGTTCCGCCCTCCACCTTTCCATCAGCAGTTTTCTACCCCTGTCACAAACTCATTTGCGAGCTGCATTCTCTTGCAACGCTCCTCTCTTCGCCCAGCGATTTCTCTGTATTTCTGCATCGTTTATGGAAGGCCAGAAAGCAGAACTCCTGAGCGGTTTGCATCCAATAAATTGAAGGGAGTAAAGATGAACAAAGGCAGATTAATCAATCTCAGGAAAGTAATATTGCGCATAGCAATATTATATTTCGCATGGGGCCACACAGCATGGCCCAGTGGCTGGTCAGGTCCCACAGAGTCGCCTTTCTCCAGGTCCTGTTGACCAGACAATGTTGCCTAGAGTAAAGTGACCAGATTTTTAAAAATGTCGCAAAAAAAATTCGCAAGAAAAAAATCTTTTTCTCTCTTTCCCTCCCTCCCTATTTCTTACTCTCTTCATCCTTTCCTCTCTTTTTTTCTCTCTCTTTCTCTCTCGTCCTTCCTCTGTCTCTTTCTTTCTCTCTCCCTCCTTCCCTCCCTCTCGGTCTCTTTCTCTCTCTCTTCCTTCCTCTCCTTTTTCTCTCTCTCTTCCTCCCTTTCTCTATTTCTCTATTTCTCTCTCCCTTCTGTCTTTTTTCTCTCTCTCTCTTGCTCTCTCTCTCTCTTGCTATCTCTTTCTCTCTCTCTTTCTCTCTCTCTCTTTCTTCCTCTCCTTTTTTTCTCTCTCTTCCTTCCTCCCTTTCTCTCTCTCTTTCCCCTGCTCTCTTTCTCTCTCTCTCTCTCTCTTGCTATCTCTTCCGCCCTCTCCTTTTTTCTCTCTCTCTCTTCCTTCCTCTCCTTTTTCTCTTTCTCTCTCTCTTTCTCTCTCTCTCTCTTGCTCTCTCTCTCTCTTGCTCTCTCTTGCTATCTCTCTCTCTCTCTCTCTCTTGCTCTCTCATACACCATGTACAGGGGTCAAAGTAGGAGCAGGAGGGCGCCGGCAGGAGCGGCCCCGGGCAGTAGCCATTGGGTAGCAGCGAGGCGGTCGGCTGCGAGCAGAAGCTCCAATGCGGAGGCACCGATGGTGGTGGCTGGACATGTTGCTGGATGCTATACATGCTGGCGCTGCAAATGGCCATGGGGCTGGCACTGGCCCGCTGGCTGGGCCGGGACAGAGGTAGATCGATAGGAGTGTGTGTATGCATGTTTGTGTGTGTGTATGAGAGAGAGAGAGAGAGATACAAAGAAAGAAAGAGGAAGGGAGAAAGAAAAAGAGAAAGGAAGTAAGAGAGAGAGAGAAGAAAGAAAGAAAGAAAGAAAGAAAGAAAGAAAGAGGGAATCCACTTTCTGCCATACATTTAACCATAACTTCTGTACATTAGAACATTACACATGCCTTCAGATGTACTTCCCTAGTTTACACACTTATAACCTTAGGTAGTGGTCCTCACACTTATAACCATCATAGCATCCCCATGGTTATTTGATCAAAATTTGGGTACTCCGCAACTGGCATGTTTTTACCTGGGGGTCACATGGTCACCATTTGCGATCGTACCACAATTAGTTCCCCACAATCAAAGTCAAAAGGGGAAGCCAACTACTCTTGACTGACCTTGTAAATTAATATGACATCTACTACTCCAATGAAGCTTCCTCCAAATGCCTTTTAATTGCATATCTATTAAACTGCTCTAATTTCTCCGCTTCTTTTGCTTCAGTCCGTCCATTTGATCAATTATGACTTCTATTTGGCTTGCTGTTGTTTTTCCGGTAAATCCTAGCAAATGAAACCTTGGTGCAAAGTATAAGTTGACCCAGTGATGAATAGAATCTGATGAGAGCCAATCATAACCTTCCAACCTAATTAGGTACAAGTGATTGTCTATAAATAAATAAAAAACAGGGGAAGAAAAATTAGAAGCGGTTGCTTGAAATCTTCTTCTCGGCTTCTCTTTTGGAACGGAACAAAGTCATTGATGGAGAAATGCATTAGAAGTAGGTTTTGTCTTTTTCTCAGGATGTCTAATTCTCCTTGCTGCTCTTCACATCTGAAGCGCCCTTATATATATCTTTCCATCCACACTCCTGCTAATGTTTTCCTCCCATCATGAAACTCTTGACGAATACATGATCTTATTTACTGCTCAGGCTCTTGAGCTTTTTGACTCTGTTTTAGATTTTTTTTTGTCTTATACTAACTCCTATCAACGCTGAAATTATTTTTCTGCCCCAGAATACTGTGTTGTACCAAGCAACTAGGGCTATCCACCCTTTTATAGGCCTGTAATGTTCCTTGTTTATTTATGGTTTGATTTATTCTATGAGATGAGGTTGTAATGTTTCACTTCTCACCCAAGAAGCTTCTTCAGACCTAGAAGAAACAAAATGTTTTCAAAGAGAGGGGAAAAATACCCAAGAACTTCAGTTGCCTTTTGGACAAAAATATTTCTGGGTCAACCATGACCTGGATGATTGAGAATCTCCATAGATATTGAGACTTGAGGACCATCATTGATTACAGAGTTGGGAAAATTGGAAAACTTTGTTTTCTATCAAATGAAGACGAAGTGAAGAAGTGGAATCCATTATAATGTTTCTTTGGGCTTCCTAAAATATTGACCCAGGGTAAGATAACACTTGAAACTGGTCTAACATCATTGTGACAATCAACTGTTTCATCTGGATTCGTTTTGGATTGGAACAATAATTCACAGAACTTCCAACCAGCATGATAGCTGTAGCACAATATTTTTTTTTTGCCAGTGTCTAAAAATTGGCTAAGAATTCTAAGTGTCTCATGACATCTAGAATATGTCAAAAACTGATAATGGAGGCAAAGACCAGAATTGAAAACTGCATTCCTGTTCTCTATCCTCATGCAATTTAGTACTGCCAAGCAGTGTCAAAGCTTTCTGGTATATTTATGGCCTGTTTATCTTTCCATTTTATTTTCTCCCAAATCAACTCTCCCCAGTTTGTAATCTGTGTACATTAATTGTTGCCTAATTATTGTTGCAAAATATGTATTCATTAATAGCGATGCTTGGAGATGATTGCTAGCTAAGCAAAAAAGATTTTATTGTGTCGAAGTGACATACGGCAAAGTTGTAAAATGACTCATATCTGACCACCCAGTCACATGACTGCCAAACCACTCCCACCCAATCACTTGACTGCCAAACCACTCCCACCCAGTCACATGACCACAAATCCATGCTCACCATCACATGAGCATCAAAAATAATTTTGGGACCATTCCCCCCCAAGAAGCCATGCCCACATATTGGTAGTAAAAAAAAATATGGAACTCACCCCTGATGTGAGCCATCTTTTCTGTTCAGGAGCTCATGTCATGTGGTCCTGTCCTCCATTAAGCCTTCTTTCCAAGCAACATCCATAAATCCAGTGTCTTTTCCCTCACTTGAAACTTAATCCAGAAGGACATTCCTTATAAACAATGTGTCTTCTGAAGCCATGTCTAGTGCCAGGGTTTGTGGTGCTTCCTTCCTCTTCTTTCTTTCTTTCTTTCTTTCTTCCTTTCTTTCTTTCTCTTTCTTTCTCTCTCTCTCTCGTCTGATAACTGTTGGACAGCCCTGGCCCCATCTCTGCCTCCAACTTAGAGCATTCATCAGAGCCTTCCCCAGACTCCAGGACTGGCCCATGTTCCTCCCCAATCTACTCACTGTCCGAGTCTGCTGCCAGCTCCATTGGCCACTTGGTGGGCCACAACAGGTGAATCTGTAGAGAGAGAGAGCAGAAATTATGGGAATGGAAAGTTTCACCAGTATACCATCCAACTCCTAAAGATTTCAAGGACATGTCTACTCAGGTAATCCTCAACTTAAAAAAAACATTCAATTAGTGTCCATTCATGGTTGTAATGGCACTGAAAAAAGTGACTAAAGACTGCTTTTCGCACTTACGATTGCTGCAGCATGGTCACGGTTCATATTTATGACAGTTACATTGTTCGAAGGTCATGTCATCCACTTTTGCAACTTCTGACAAGCGATGGCAACTGGGAAACTAAATTGACTTAACAATCATGTTACTAACCTGAGAACTGCAGTGATTCACTTAACAATTGTGGGAAGAAATAGGGCAAAAGAATCATTTATTTATTTATTTATTTATTTATTTATTTATTTATTAGTTGGACTTGTATGCCGCCCCTCTCCGAAGACTCGGGGCGGCTTAACAACAGCCTCACTTAGCAATAGAAATGTTGGACTCAATTGGGGTCATAGGTTTAGGACTACATATATATATGACTAGCTGATGAGTCCAAAATAAGGCCAAAATAGATCTAACCTAGTCTCCCTTAATTTTCAAATTCAGCAAAAAAAATGTGACATATACATATACGTATACATATATATGTCACATGTTTGGGGTTTTTTGCTGAATTTGAAAATTATCTATTTCGGCCTTATTTTGGCCTCATCAGCTAGCCATACCCATTGGGACTTGAACCTGCAACCTTTGCCTTGTAAGGCAGAGAATTATCCTCTAGGCTACAGTATCCAATCCCTTTAGCTCTGCACCAGGGAAGGGTTACATATTTCTGTGTCAAATCACCCTGGTGTATTGAAGGAACATCACAGCTCCTTATTTGCCTCTCGGCCCAACCCAGGGCCATTTCCAAGGCAGTTAATTTTATTGATAGACGACAATTCTATCTGTATGTGTCACATGTTGTTGTTTTTTTTGCTGAATTTGAAAATTAAGGGAGACTAGGATAGATCTATTTCTGCCTTATTTTGGCCTCATCAGCTAGCCATACCCACTGGGATATAAATATATAAAGCAAAAATATATAAAGCAATTAATCCTTAAAATATCTTTCCGTGGTGTTGCTTTAAACAAAATTTGCAATATTATTGTGCATATCATAGTCGAAAGTGGAACCCATGGTTCTTTGGATTAATAAGCAAAGAAGCTTCTTGGATCAAAGTATAATTCATTACTTCCAAAGTATTGTGGGGAGAGGGGTTCCAATATGCAAATTATATGCAAATTCAGCCGATAGCTTAATCAACTAAAGCTGATCCCCTCAATCCATCAAAGTGTCCTTAATCAAGTCACAGCTTTTACAGAGCAATATTAGTCAAGTACGCCACTGTCTTTTTACATATTTTCTATTTTTTTTTTAAAAAAATGTTTTCTTTGTTTAGTTTAAAAAAAAAAACAAAACCCATCCCATTCCTTACCTGGAGCCCTTCTGTGACAGGTAAGGCAAATCTCTTTTGTACATTTATACCTTGACAGATCACCAGATTCTCTTGCCAAACCTTGCTGTTGATGGCTAGCAATGCCAAATAGCTCCTGAATTCCGGTCACATCCCAGCTGCCAAGCGCGTTCATTTTGATCACATGACCCTTGAGATACCACAATGGTCATGTGACAACTTGTCATAAGTCACATTTTTCAGTGCTACTGTAACTAAGCAAATGGTTGTAAATCAAGGACTACCTGTATTTGTTTTGAGCTGACACAAATGCAGCCTTTTTTTTCTCTTTTTAATGCACTTAAAAAGACCAAGACTTTTTCTGCCAAAGTAAGATTTTTTGTAGCCACAATGTCTCTGAATTAAAATTGATGGGTTTTGATGTAGTCCTTCCTTCTTTTTCCTACCTATTTCATTTGTGTTTAATTGTTTCTCTTTCTTCTTTCCGTCTTGATGTGTTTGATCTTCTGGTAACGGCAAGAACTACTACATACTCAGAGAGTAATTGCTAGTGTGTGTTAATTAGTTGAGTTAATCAGCAATGTTTAATTGGTGTGGGAAAATAAACATGCAGTAACCATGGCTTCATCGCGGATGGGCTACCAGCAAGAATACTCAGCCAAAGATAATTCATAATTTTGGGGGGAACCTGTTGTAGTAAAGAGAAGGGCAGGTGTAGCTGTCAACTTTTGATGTTTTACAGATACTCCATAGATGTGTAGGTGTTTTAAACATCTACTGTAGATTGCAAGGAAACATTTTGCAGCCTCGTTTGTCTTCATGGCTAACAAGCTTAGATATACAAAGAAAATGGGTGAACAGTGCAGTCAGGCGGTAGGGAAAGCAAGTAGGATGCTTGGCTGCATAGCTAGAGGTATAACAAGCAGGAAGAGGGAGATTGTGATCCCCTTATATAGAGCGCTGGTGAGACCACATTTGGAGTACTGTGTTCCGTTCTGGAGACCTCACCTACAAAAAGATATTGACAAAATTGAACGGGTCCAAAGACGGGCTACAAGAATGGTGGAAGGTCGTCAGCATAAAACGTATCAGGAAAGACTTAATGAACTCAATCTGTATAGTCTGGAGGACAGAAGGAAAAGGGGGGACATGATCGAAACATTTAAATATGTTAAAGGGTTAAATAAGGTCCAGGAGGGAAGTGTTTTTAATAGGAAAGTGAACACAAGAACAAGGGGACACAATCTGAAGTTAGTTGGGGGAAAGATCAAAAGCAACATGAGAAAATATTATTTTACTGAAAGAGTAGTAGATCCTTGGAACAAACTTCCAGCAGATGTGGTAGATAAATCCACAGTAACTGAATTTAAACATGCCTGGGATAAACATATATCCATCCTAAGATAAAATACAGAAAATAGTATAAGGGCAGACTAGATGGACCATGAGGTCCTTTTCTGCCGTCAGACTTTTATGTTTCTATGTTTCTATGAAAAACCTCTCCATTGTGGCTTATTTACATCACAATGATTTTTTATTTTATTTTACAAATGTGACATACAAGACAAAGAAAAAAAACATACATAAAAACATATATATACAACATTTGGGAAATGAAAGTTTCCCCATTTTTTGGTGTTTTTTTTTTATATTTGATCAGAGAATTACACTTCTTTTACATAATATTAATTTTTGAATTATTTTATTTGACGTATTGCTTTGCATAAATTTTTATTTATTTATTTCGTTTAGCCAATCATAAAATTTTGCCCATGTTTTATAGTAATCTGATTCTTCTTTTCCCTCTAATCTTTCGGATAGCCTGTCCATCTCCGCACAGTCTAGTATTTTTTTAATTATTATGTTTTCTTCCGGTATTTTATCTGTTTTCCACTGTTGGGCATATACTATTCTGGCAGCTGTTAGTATATGTATAACTAGGTATCTTACCTCTTTTTCTATTTTCTTATTAAAAATACCCAATAAATACAATTCTGGGTTTTTTTCGATTTCTTCATTTGCTCATACATCACAATGATTTCTACTGTATTGTGCCGATAGGCTAGAGCAGTGATGGCAAACCTTTTTCTTTTCAGGTGCCAAAAGGGTGAGTGTGCACGCGATAGTGTGCAGGCACATACCCACACCCATAATCAGGGGTGGGCTGCTGCCCGGACGGGGGGAATGCAATGGAGTAGCGAAAATGGAGCTCCACTCCAATTTGCACTGAAAGGTGTCGAAAGAAAATGCATAAGCCATGCCCACAGTGAGGTAGTAAAAATTTGGGTAGCCCATCACGGCCCATAACGCAATGGCCTCCCAGCCATGCATGCCCAACCCCTTGTGCAGCCCCACCCCCCTCACACACACATTCACACAAGCCACACTGAAGCCTCTGGACTGGGCTGTGTTTCACCCTCCACAGGCTTCGGGAGGTTTTCCTAAGGCCTGGGGAGGGTGAAAAATGGCCCAACGGGCCTGCTGGAAGTTCATTTCCGAACTTCCAGTAGGCCCGTTGGGCCCCTGTTTTGCTGTCCACAGGCTCCAGAGGTTTTTCTGAAGCCCGGGGAGGATGAAAACGGCTCCACCCACCTTCCAGAAGGCTGAAAATCAGCTAGTCCAACCCCTTGTTCAGGCAAGAGATCCTACACTAGTGCACCCCTACCTATGGCACGGGTGCCACGAGTGACGCGCGGAGCCATATTTTTTACCCTGCCCTGGCTCCAAGGAAGCCTTTGGAGCCTGGGGAGGGTGAAATACGAGCCTCCCGGGCCCACCAGAATTGGGAAACAGGCTGTTTCCAGCCTCCAGAAGGCCTCCGGGAGTGGGAGAAGCTGTTTTTGCCCTCCCCAGGCATTGAATTATGGGTGTGGGCACTTGCGCATGCACAATAGTGAACACACACTCTCTTTTGGCACCCGAGGTAAAAGAGGTTTGCCATCACTGTCCTACACCATTTTGGACAAATGGCAGTCCACTCTCTCTTTGAAAGTCTCAAGTGTTGGAGGTCACACAACCTCCGCAGGCAAGCTGCTCCACTGGCGGATCATTCTCATCATTGCCAGAAGGTTTCTCCTTATTTCCAGGTTGAATCTCGCTTTGGTCATCTTCCATCCATTATTCCTCATCTGGCCTTCTGGTGCCTTACTTACTTACTTACTTACTTACTTACTTACTTACTTACTTACTTATTAGATTCGTATGCCGCCCCTCTCCGAAGACTCGGGGCGGCTAACAACAATAAAAAAGACAATGTAAACAAATCTAATATTAAAAATAATCTAAAAAACCCCAATTTAAAGAACCAATCATACATACAAGCATACCATGTATAAATTCTATAAGCCTAGGGGGGGAGGGAAAATTTCAATCCCCCCATGCCTGACGACAGAGGTGGGTTTTAAGGAGCTTGCAAAAGGCAAGGAGAGTGGGGGCAACTCTGATATCTGGGGGAAGTTGGTTCCAGAGAGTCGGGGCCACCACAAAGAAGGCTCTTCCCCTGGGTCCCGCCAGACAACATTGTTTAGTCAATGGGACCCAGAGAAGGCCATCTCTGTGGGACTTAACTGGTCGCTGGGATTCGTGAGGCAGAAGGCGGTCCCGGAGATATTCTGGTCTGATGCTATGAAGGGCTTTATAGGTCATAACAAACACTTTGAATTGTGACCGGAAACCGATCGGCAACCAATGCAGACTGCGGAGTGTTGATGTAACATGGGCATACCTGGGGAAGCCCATGATTGCTCTCGCAGCTGCATTCTGCACGATCTGAAGTTTCCGAACACTTTTCAAAGGTAGCCCCATGTAGAGAGTGTTACAGTAGCCTTGGAAAACAGCCTGGCCCCCTCCTCTGTGTGGCAGCCCCTCAAGTATTGGAAGACTGCTATCAATATCTCCCCTGGTCCTTCTCTTTGCTACACTAGCCAATCCCAGTTCCTCCAAACGCTCTTCATATGTCAAAGTTTCCAGCCTCCCATCATCCTGGTTGCTCTTCTCTGCACTTTCTCTAGAGTCTCAATGTCTTTGAGGTAACATGTCTGCAGTTTGAGGACTAGCACCAGTGTTGGGTTGCTACTGGAATGGATAAGGATGCCATTCTGGTAGTGGAAATTGAGCTCCATGCACAGCTTCGCTTCTGCTGCAGGTGCGTGCATGCATCCCAGCAAAATGCACATGCACAGAAGCAAAAAAATTGCCACGCATATCGCCTGGTGAGAGTTTTGCTTCCTACACATGCGCAGAAGCAAAATCTCGCTGGGACGTGCGCCCGCACCCACAGCAGAAGCAAAGCTGCACGCACAGCGCACTGGTAGCAGCGGAATTGGGAGTAGCATCAAGCTAGCCACACCCTCCCAGTTGGCCACACCCACCCAGTCAGCCATGCGCACCCTGCCCGCCCAAGGTCAACCACAGCGCTGATGCAGCCCTCAACGAAATTGAGTTTGACACCCCTGCTCTAAAGCAAGGGCAAATTTAAACGCAAGTCAGCCCTCTTGCGTGAAAAGATTTTGGAAAGAACAGCCACACAAGAGGTGTAGATGTGGCTTTGGTCTTGATCTCTGTCCCTGGAACAGCCTGTAGCTAGTGCTCCAATATCTGAGCAAACCTTATTATCAGTTGAATTTTCCCTCTTAAGCCTTCGGTGATTCAGTCAAGTGCTAGAGTCCGTCCTTTATAAAGTCCCTTTATTGGATTATGCCAGAGTGGGTTGTTAATGGAAACCTGATTATTATGAAGACAAGAAAAGAACATTTCTAATTTGAGGTTCAGGCCGCTAACAGACGTTCAGGTTTTTTATGCAAATGCCATGGAATTAGCAGAGTTGGACACGGTCATGCCACAGCTTCACAAATACATGAAGTGTGAAGATAAGCGAAAGCTTGCCAGGAGAAGAAAAATATTAATTATTTTGGGAGGTAGTTTCTATCCAGGTTAGAATATTGCCATGTGTGGTTGGTTCTCTGAAGACCACCTGAAAATGTTGATGGATCCAAAATATGGCCACTTGAATGGCTTTGCAGAGATATGGTACAAGTATTCTTTTACTTCCTCCAACTATCGAATACAGTCATCCTCGACTTTGGAAAAATCCGTTCAAAGTTACAACAGAACTGAAAAAAGTGACATGATTGTTTTTCATAATTGCAAGAATTGAATGGCATCTTATGGCCATTTCCTCCCAATCAGCTGGAATTCCAGAGGTAGATAAAAGAAGGGGCGGGGGCACTCAGAGGTGGTATTTACCAGTTCTCCGAATTACTCAAAATTTCCATTACCAGTTGTCCTAACTACTCAAAATTCCCACTATCAGTTCTCCAAACTACTCACAATTTTTGCTATTGGTTCTCCAAACTACACAAAACTTCTATTACCAGTTGTCCTAACTACTCAAGATTCCCACTATCAGATCTCCAAACTACTCAAAATTTTTGCCACCAGTTCTCTGAACTACTCAAAATTTCCATTACCAGTTCTTCAAATTACTCAAAATTCCCACTATCAGTTCTCCAAACTACTCACAATTTTTGCCACCAGTTCTCTGCACTACTCAAAATTTCCATTACCAGTTCTCCAAACCACTCAAAATTTTTGCTACCGGTTTTCCAAACTACTCAAACTTTCCACTACTGGTTCTCCAAGCTATTCAAACTTTTCTTTACCGGTTCTCCAAACTACTCAAACTTTCTGCTAACGATTCTCCAAACCACTCAAAATTTTTGCTACCGGTTTTCCAAACTACTCAAACTTTCTGCTATCAGTTCTCCAAACTACTCAAGCTTTCCTCTACTGGTTCTCTGAACTACTCAAAATTTACTCCATTGATTCTCCAGGACTGCTCAGAATGTGCTGAAACCGACCACTCCTATCAGCACAGTAGGGAGAAGCAGATGTGAGCGCTCAAGCAGCACCATAAATATGAAGGGCCCCATCTCAATTTTCTGCAAGTTGTAAGAGAAGACTGTACATAGGATGGCTTGTCAGCCTTACTAGGTAGAACAGCCAGAGAACATGACTACAGGAGCTTGCTTGCCTGCTTATTTATTTATTGGTTTGTTTATGAAATTCATTGCCCACCTATCTTACCATTGAGTAAATGTGGAGCTGTGTTTAGTCATAAAAACCTGTACATATACATCAAAACATAAATAAATTAAAACCAATGATTAAAATCTAAGGAGACATGATGAAGAAAGGAGCGGAATTGTGGGATCAGTTATTACACAATGAAGTAGTTCCATCATGCTGTTTTCCCTAGGCCAGGAGTAGGCAAAGTTGGCTCTTCTATGATTTGTGGACTTCAACTCCCAGAATTCCTGAGCCTATCATGTTAGCTCAGGAATTCTGGGAGTTGAAGTCCACATGTCATAGAAGAGCCAACTTTGCCTACCCCTGCCCTAGGCCAACTGCCAGAGCTTGGTCTTGAGGATCTTACAGAGGGATGGGGCCAACAATGACTACTTCAGCTTCAACCGCAACAATACAAGAGCATGCAACAGATTCAAACTTAATACGAACCGCTCCAAACTTGACTGTAAAAAATATGATTTCAACAATCGAGTTATCGAAGCGTGGAACTCATTGTCGGACTCAATTGTGTCAACCCCTAACCCCCAACACTTCTCCCTTAGACTCTCCACGATTGACCTCTCCAGGTTCCTAAGAGGCCAGTAAGGGGTGTACATAAGTGCACTGGTGGGCCTTTCGTCCCTTGTCCAATTGTCTCTCCTTTCTTTCACCTCTCCTTTCTTTCACCGCGCTGCCAGCAGAGGACGAGGCGGCGGAGGAGGAGGAGGACGAGGCGGCGGCGGCGGCGGCGGCGGCGGGCGGGGAGCGAGGCCGGGCGGGCCGGCGCCTCAGCACCCTCGACGGCGGCGACATGGCGGGAAACGGCGCGAGGCGAAGGAGCGACACGGTTCCGGGTGAGCGGTGAGGAGTATGGTGGGTCCGCTGCTCCCCTGAAACGACGGGAATCATCAGAAAAATGGGTCAATCCGGGCTTAAGACGGTTGGAGATGGGTCGGAGCCCACTAGCCACGTTGCCCCCCTACTTTTGTGATCCTGAGGGTCGGGAATTTTCCCGCCTGTTGGGGGGGCCGCTGAAAGAGATCGCGGCAGGGAAAGGTGGCCAGTTGAGGCATGGAGATGGCGGCGGCGTTCGGCGTCTGGTGTTTGGCGGAGCCTCGCAGAGGATACAACCCCTGTGAGATGCAGCCTTGCCGGAGAGAAGGGAGAGGGAGAGGACGAAGGAACGCTGAGCCATTGCCGAGGGGGTGTCGAGGGTGCCGAGGGGAGAGCTGACAGAGCGCGGCACCAGAAGAACATCTTGCCGGCGCGGAGAATGGCGGCGGGACCGGACAGAGGTCGGAGGCTCGCGGCGCCGGCGGAGAGGTGATAAGAGGAGTTGTGGGGAACAAAGGGAGCCGAGTCCCCTGCTGAGATGGATTCCCAACTCGACTCCGGAGGTGAGAGGTCCGGTGCCGAGACGGTGATGACTGGGAGCGGCAAAGACAACACGGAGGGGAGAGAGAGAGAGAGAGACAGCGGGGAAGAAATGGAGTCCAGTGTCGGAAGCTAGCTGTAATACCAACAGACGAACGAGGACATTTAGGGGCAATTAAGTTAGCCCCCTCCCGTTGGCACCAGTGGGTGAGAGCTACTGGGGGCCAGGGGGAGTCAAAAACTGAGGACTATTCTATTTACTCCCTTCCCCCCCCCCCCCTCCTTCCCCCCCCTTCCCCTTTCTAACCTTAATTTCTGTGATCTATGTATATTACTGCTGAAAGACTATGCTCCCAGTGGACTGTGGATAAACTGAAGAACACTGCCCCCTTGTGGACTGTTTTTAAAAAGACACCCAGAAAGAGAGAAAATTTTAAGATCAAGGCCTTTTAAATTAGACTAAGACCTAAGACCTGTGAAGACCAGAAGAACATCATGCCTGGACTGACTAACTTCTGATGATTGAAGAGTTTTTAAAGATCTGTTTATACCATCATTGATATCAATTTTATACTAATTTATAATTTTAGCGTATATTTTATATATCTATATTCTAATGTTTTTAGTGTTTAAATTCCTGTTAACTGTCTTTTTATACTATTATTAATTTAATTGATTTTTAACGAAATTGGGGCTTTAAGTAATGGATGACTGGGATAAACATACTTGTGGTTACGAATGGAATGACTGGTACGATTGGATGGGCGGGGGCGGGGGGGGGTATGGTATGAATGAATGTACCGATAGTAGTGTGAATGATATGTCTGGCCCACCTGACGCCCGGGAGACAGGAGAGGGAGGGGCACCGATCTCTGGGGTGACAGGGGGTCGGAATATCCCTGTGTTGCTGGGGAGAGGCAGATATGGCGGGGGCCACAGAGTTAGCCGTTCCAGGGGAACGAGGGACCGTTGCTTAATAACGGTCCCCTGTTCTGGCTCTGTGAGCCCAATCTTGGGTACTGGTGATGAGTGTAACTCTGGCCCTGGGCTCAGGTTGCTGCTATTGAATGCCAGGTCGGTGGTTAATAAAGCTCTCCTCATCCGGGATTTGATCCTGGATGAGGAGGCCGACCTGGCATGTATTACTGAAACCTGGCTGGGCCCGGAGGGAGGTGTTCCTCTCTCTGAAATTTGCCCAGCCGGGTTTCAGATATGGCATCAACCGCGACCCCAGGGGAGGGGGGGAGGAGTGGCTATTGTAGCCAGGGAGAGCCTTTGCCTGCGTGGACTCATTGCTCCGGAAATAGCGGGTTGCGAGTCTCTCTTGATGAAGTTGGACTTAGGAGTTCAGGTGGGCTTATTTCTCACGTACCTGCCTCCCAGCTGCGTGTCAAGAGCCCTGCCTGTGCTACTCGAGGAGGTAGCCGGGTTGGCGGTAGAGTTCCCCAGACTTATTGTCTTGGGGGACTTCAATCTGCCGTCACTCGGCGAAACCTCTGGGTTGGCACAGGAGTTCATGGCCACCATGACAGCCGTGGACCTGACTCAAGTAGTTCAGGGTCCGACTCATGAGGGGGGGCACGCACCTGACATGGTATTCCTTTCCGAGCAATTGAGTAATGGTCTGAGACTAAGGGGCTTAGAAGTGTTGCCTTTGTCATGGTCAGACCATTTTCTACTACGGCTTGACTTCCTGGCTCCAATCCTCCCCCGCAGGGAGGCGGAACCAATGAAGATGTTCCGCCCCAGGCGCCTGATGGACCCAGAGGGCTTTCAGACGGCGCTTGGGGTTATTCCAGAGGCACTCGTCCACAGTTCGGCGGAGTCTCTCGCGGAGGCCTGGAACAGGGCTGCAGCGGGGGCTCTTGACCGGATTGCGCCTTTGCGACCTCTCCATGGCGCTAGACCCCGTAGAGCCCCATGGTTCAACGAGGAGCTCCGGGAGTTGAAACGCCAAAAGAGACGTCTAGAGAAGCGATGGAGGAAGAGTAGGTCTGAATCCGATCGAACACTTGTAAGAGCTTTTATTAAGACTTACAAAGTGGCGCTCAAGGCGGCAAGATGCGCGTACCATGCCGCCTTGATTGCATCAGCGGAATCCCGCCCGGCCGCTCTGTTTAGGGTGACCCGCTCCCTTCTCAACCAGGGGGGAGTTGGGGAGCCCTTGCAGAGTAGTGCCGAGGATTTTAACACGTTTTTCGCTGATAAAGTCGCTCGGATCCGGGCCGATCTCGACTCCAATTGTGTAACAGAGTCGACTGACAACGAGTCAGTCGAGGTGACTGGGGCACGTACTTGTCCACCTGTCTGGGAAGAGTTTGATCTGGTGACACCTGATGAAGTGGACAAGGCCATCGGAGCTGTGAGTTCCGCCACCTGTTTACTGGATCCGTGTCCCTCCTGGTTGGTTTCGGCCAGCAGGGAGGTGACACGGAGCTGGGCCCAGGAGATTACCAACGCTTCCTTGGGGAGGGGAGTTTTTCCATCACTCTATAAAGAAGCGCTTGTGCGCCCCCTCCTCAAGAAGCCCTCTCTGGACCCAGCCGTACTTAACAACTATCGTCCAGTCTCCAACCTTCCCTTTATGGGGAAGGTTGTTGAGAAGGTGGTGGCACTCCAGCTCCAGCGGTCCTTGGAAGAAGCCGATTATCTAGGTCCCCAGCAGTCGGGCTTCAGGGCCGGTTACAGCACGGAAACCGCTTTGGTCGCGTTGATGGATGATCTCTGGCGGGCCCGGGACAGGGGTTTATCCTCTGTCCTGGTGCTCCTTGACCTCTCAGCGGCTTTCGATACCATCGACCATGGTATCCTTCTGCGCCGGCTGGAGGGGTTGGGAGTGGGAGGCACTGTTCTTCAGTGGTTCTCCTCTTACCTCTCTGGCCGGTCGCAGTCGGTGTTAGTGGGGGGCCAGAGGTCGACTCCTAGGTTTCTCCCTTGTGGGGTGCCTCAGGGGTCGGTCCTCTCCCCCCTGCTATTCAACATCTACATGAAACCGCTGGGCGAGATCATCCAAGGACATGGGGTGAGGTATCATCAATATGCGGATGATACCCAGCTTTACATCTCCACCCCATGCCCAGTCAACGAAGCGGTGGAAGTGATGTGCCGGTGCCTGGAGGATGTTGGGGCCTGGATGGGTGTCAACAGACTCAAGCTCAACCCGGATAAGACGGAGTGGCTGTGGGTTTTGCCTCCCAAGGACAATCCCATCTGTCCGTCCATCACCCTGGGGGGGGAATTATTGACCCCCTCAGAGAGGGTCCGCAACTTGGGCGTCCTCCTCGATCCACAGCTCACTTTAGAACAACATCTTTCAGCTGTGGCGAGGGGGGCGTTTGCCCAGGTTCGCCTGGTGCACCAGTTGCGGCCCTATCTGGACCGGGACTCATTGCTCACAGTCACTCACGCCCTCATCACCTCGAGGTTCGACTACTGTAATGCTCTCTACATGGGGCTACCTTTGAAAAGTGTTCGGAAACTTCAGATCGTGCAAAATGCAGCTGCGAGAGCAGTCATGGGCCTACCTAGGTATGCCCATGTTTCACCATCACTCCGCAGTCTGCATTGGTTGCCGATCAATTTCCGGTCACAATTCAAAGTGTTGGTTATGACCTTTAAAGCCCTTCATGGCATCGGACCAGATTATCTCCGAGACCGCCTCCTGCCGCACGAATCCCAGCGACCGATCAGGTCCCACAGAGTGGGCCTTCTCCGGGTCCCGTCAACTAAACAATGTCGGTTGGCGGGCCCCAGGGGAAGAGCCTTCTCTGTGGCGGCCCCGGCCCTCTGGAACCAACTCCCCCCGGAGATTAGAACTGCCCCTACTCTCCCTGCCTTCCGTAAACTCCTTAAAACCCACCTTTGCCGTCAGGCATGGGGGAACTAAAACATCTCCCCCTGGGCACGTTTACTTTATGCATGGTATGTCTGTATGTGTGACTGTTAGCAAATGGGGTTTTTTAAATATTTAAATATTTTACATCTGTTTGATTGCTTATGATTTGTTTTTTACATGTTGTGAGCCGCCCCGAGTCTTCGGAGAGGGGCGGCATACAAATCTAAGTAATAAATAAATAAATAAATAAATAAATAAATAAATATTCTCTTCCTTTCATATATCCTCTCCTCTAAGTTTACTTTCACCCTCATATATATTACTACATGTCTATTTTTCTTCCTATGTATTTTTGTATTGGACAAATGAATAAATAAATAAAATAAATAAATAAAACCTCAGATGGGGGTGGCAAGACTTTCCAGAGGGCAGGAGTCACAGCAAAGAAGGCCCTTCTGCTGGACCCTGCCATCCAGAATTCCTTGACTGATTGGACCAACAGCATGTCTTTTCTGCTGGCACAAATGGAACAGGCCAGTCCCAGGTGGGTGAAATGGTCCCTCAAGTAACCTGAACCCATGCCATGCAGGGCCTTAGGGGTGATCACCAACACATTGAATTGCACCCAGAAGCAGATGGGCAGCCACTGTAGCTCACCTATAGGGCATTGCACACTAGAACAAGTAGAGAAAAGTTTCCCATGCCATCACTCTGCTAAACAACTGATTCTCGCAACACTGCCAAAAATATCCAGCAAGACTGTATTACTATTATTCTTCTAATCTTTCTTGTTACCGAGTCTTCGAAGTCTTCGGAGAGAGGCGGCACACAAATCCAATAAATAAATAAATAAAATAAATACCTATTTCCTTATCGTCTTATGACTATAACTTTGTTGCTTGTATCTTGTGATTTATATTGTTTTATTTAGTATGCTAGTATAATTTATTTTGGTTGCTGATTTGGTATCTTACGACGATCAGTAAATGTTTTTTTAATAAATGAATCTTATGATTACGAACAAGATTTGTCACTTATTGTTTGTGCGTACATTGAGAACTTATGCACCGAAGACAAATTCTTGTGTGCGTTCAGCTACGCTTGGCCAATCATTCTATTCCATTCCAGATCTATTCCATTCCATTTCTATTTCACTCGATTCCATATCCCGTGCTGTTCCATTCCTTATTTATTTATTTATTTATTTGTTTGTTTGTTTGTTTATTTGTTTGTTTGTTTGTTTAGTTAGTTAGTTAGTTAGTCCAATACACAATGCACATTGAAGAGAGTAGACAAGTAGCAATATATATATAAAGAAAAGGATAGAAGAAAAGATATAAAAATAGGGGAGGATATATGAAAGGAAGAAAAGATATACGAGATAAAGGAAAGACAATTGAACAGGGGACGGAAGGCACACTGGTACACTTATGCACGCCCCTTACTGACCTCTTAGGAACCTGGAGAGGTCAATCGTGGATAGTCTAAAGGGGAAAATGTTGGGGGTTAGGGGTTGACACTAATGAGTCTGGTAAGGAGTTCCACGCTTCGACAACTCGATTGCTAAAGTCATTTTTTTTACAGTCAAGTTTGGAGCGGTTAATATTAAGTTTGAATCTGTTGCGTGTTCTTGTGTTGTTGCGGTTGAAGCTGAAGTAGTCATTGACAGGCAGGACGTTGCAGCATATGATCTTGTGGGCAATACTTAGATCGTGTTTTTGGCGTCGTAGTTCTAAGCTTTCTAGACCCACGATATCTATTCCATTCTGATCCTTTCCATTCCATTCCATATCTATCTCATTCCATTCCATATCCCGTTCTGTTCCATTCCATTCCATATCTATTTGATTCTGATCCATTCCATTGATTCTATTTCTATTCCATTCCATTCCATATGCTGTTCTGTTCCATTCCATTGATTCCATATCTATTCCAATCCATTCTGTTCCATTCCATTCCATTCTAAATAATTCACCTTCATTGTAAGACAAATTGCTATTTTCCCACTGTCTCCTATGCACTAGGGAGTGTCTCTTCCAAGCCTCTTTCTCCACCCAATGTGCAGCTTTAGGTAGCTTTATGGGAACTGAAAATAGTGAGTGGCTGAGCTCTCCAATGGACTTCAGAGTAGTACTGTGGTATTTATTAAGGGATTCAAGAAACGGAATCTGTAATGGTTCAGACTAAGTCATCTTTGATTCCTGATGGGGTTGTGTTTCCCCAGAGAAAGCAAGTTCACCCAGCACAGTCCTTCAAACAGAGGCTCTGCTGAGAAAGGCTTTTGCTCAGCCCCATCTGGCACACCAGCTGCAGCCTCCCCTGATCCAGGATGCTGCGAGGACAACCACTCAGATCCCTGTTATCTCCCGATTAGAGTTCTGGGATTTGACCTGCAGGAAAGCTACCTTGGAGCACCACCTGAACACCAGCTGGTCCGTGGGTGCTCATTGGCCAGCCTTGCTATGAACAGCTTAGAGCCATCATTGAAAGAGATACAGATCACTTATATAAAGATGTATATGGCCAGGAGAGGAAAGGGGAGGGGAGAGGAATGGAGAGGGGGAGGGAAGAGAAGAGAAAGGAAGGGGGAGGAGGGACAGAGGGGAGGGGAGGGGAGAGGGGGAGGAAGAGGGAGAGGGGGGAGGAGGGGAGTGGAAAGGAGAGGAGGGGAGAGGGATGGGGAGGGGAGATGAGAGTGGGAGAGAAGGGAAAGGAAAGGAAGACAGGGAAGAAAAGAAAAGGACAGGAGAAGAGGAAAGGAGATGGAAGGGAAGAGAGGAGGAGGAGGAGGGATAGAGGAGAGGAAAGGAGAGGGGGAGGGAAGGAAAGGGAGGAGAGGAGTGGAGGAGGGGGAGAGGGGAGGGGAGAGAAGAAGGGAAGGGAGAGGAGGGGGAGGAGGGAGAGAGGATAGGAGAGAGTTGGGGAGGGGAGGGAGGGAGGGAGGGAAGGAAGGAAGGAAGGAAGGAAGGAAGGACTTATATGGTCATAGTAGAAAGTAAATATGATGAGACAGATTTGTTATCAACACAATAAAAAGGAAACATTGCTGAAATCCAAATGATGGGGAAGAATTACAGAAACATCTTAGCCAGACCCTCTCCTGATTCACAATAAGTAAGTAAGTAAGTAAGTAAGTAAGTAAGTAAGTAAGTAAGTAAGTAAGTAAGTAAGTAAGTAAGTAAATCCACAGGCACTTCAGACCAAAGAAAGGAAGCACCACTAAATCGCTGAGATTAGGTGATTCCAGTTGTTAAGTGAATCTGGCTTCCCCATTGACCTTGCTTGTCCAGAAAGTCATAAAATTGGATCAAATTATTTTATTATGTATTCTTTGTTTGTTGTGAGCCGCCCCAAGTCCACGGAAAGGGACGGCATACAAATCCAATTAATAAGTAAATAATAATAATAAATATGAATAGAATTTTATTGGCCAATTGTGTTTGGACACACAAGGAATTTGTCTTTGGTGCATATGCTCTCAGTGTACGTAAAAGAAAAGATACATTTGCCAAGAATCATGAGGTACAACACTTAATGTAAGTGTAATTTTATTTTATTGCTATTTCAGTATCTCTAAATCACCTGCTGCGCGTGAGAATTGAGGCAGCAGATAAATAGCATAAATAAAGTGCATAAATGAATAGGATGCCTCAGTAAATAGGTTTGCCAGCTACCTGCAGATGTCATTTGCTGACAATGACCATGCCAAGCCGAAAGAAACAAAGCAGAAAGGGGGAAAAAAGCAGTTAGCACCTCAGAATGGCAGCCAATTAAAATGGTTTAAATTGAGTAATCATCCGCCATTTAACTGGTAAAATTTATGTACTGCTCAAACAGGCATAAATGTCTCTCTCTCTTTTTTTTTTGATGGATGGATGTAAGGTTGTAAACAATAAATTACAATTTTATAATCCCAAAGCCAGCAAGCTTCATTAGAAGAAAAGGGTGTTTTTAAATCTTTTCTATCTCCTGTTACTCTTGGGGGGAAAAAGTATTTGAAAATATAAGTACATTGCTGTTCATTTAGAATCCTACATCACCTTTGTTCTGTACGATAGATCCGAAGAGGCTTTTATTTTCAAATTTTGGGGGGAGAAAGTAGGATTTCGGGGGGGGGGGGTTTCCAGTTCAGAATTTGGTGGAACTGACTTTCCTGAGGTATCCAGGAAATATATGCTGCTCAAAAAATAAAAGGAACATTCAAGCAGCACACCTTAGATCTGAATGAATGACATATTCTCATTGAATATTTCATTTGCACAACTATTCCATTTGCACAACAGCATGTGAAATTGATTGTCAATCAGTGTTACTTCCTAAGTGGACAGTTTGACTTCACAGATGTTTGATTTACTTGAAGTTATATTCTGTTTTTTAAGTGTCCCCTTTATTTTTTTGAAGAGTGTAGTTTAAAATGTCAAAATAGTGTGATTAAAATTCTACCTTTTCATGTCTTTGCTTTTTATTTGACACAAAGACACACAGAAAGCTAGTGTTTTGGGCACAACCACTGGGAGGATAGATGGTTTCAAGTGCTGAACAATTGATTTACATAATGTTGTTGATGTTACAACAACATTAAGTCAACAGCAATCCACCGATTCATTTAACAACTGTGGCAAGACATGTTGCAAAATTAGGCGAAATTCACTCAACAGCTACCTTATTTAACAACAGAAATTTTGAGCTCAATTGTCAAGGACTAGGTGTACTTTCTCTGTCCAAAATTTAAATATTATTCTCCTCGAAAGAGTATCCCTTTTTCTTTTAAATGAAAATGCACTAGCAATTCTAGTCCTGTGATACATTGCTTCTGCTGTGTTTATTAGAACCCTTCTCACTGCACTGGACTGCATACATGGGAAGGTTTTGGCATGGTACCCTACAACCAGTGAAGGACTACCAACATTTTTACTACCACACTGTGGGCGTGGCTTATGCATTTTCTTTCAACATCTTTCGGTGCAAATGGGGTATTCTGGGGTGGAGCTTCATTTTTGCTATCCCACTGCTTTCTAACTTACTTCGCTGCAGGTTCACGTCGACTTATGCCACGTGGCTTATTGTGTGCCAATTTCTTTTAATAATTCCACCAAAAAAGCCAAAAATAAGATGGCAACACCTGTGCAATGCTGGAAACTCTCCATCTGCGCATGCACAGAGGAAAAAAAGCTGGAAACATTTGATTATTTTTTTTAAAAAAATCATTTTAAAAAAAATCCTTCTAAAAAAAAATCAATTTTTTTTTTTAATGGCAGCGTCCATGGACCAGCACTGACTGAACTGGTTTCATGATGTCATCATTACATCGCCAGCAAGCTGCTAATGGTTCAGGAAGAACTGGTCCGAATCAAGAGAAACCCATTTTGAACCAGGTGTTCCACCCGAATTGATTCCACCTTCAACATTGCTCAGGTGAAGGTCCACGTTAGTGCACACTTTTGAGAGATGGTGTTCTGTCGGGCTCTCTGGTAGACTCCTCCCAAAAATTCACAGGTACAAATTTCAGACACACACACGTTTGAACATTCAAAACAATGTTCTTTATAATGAAAATTCACTTAAACCAAGCCCTCTTTTGGTAGAGCAAAGAGCACCCGTCTCCAAACAAACTGGTAATTTGTACAAGTCCCTTATCAGTTCTGTGATACTTAGCTTGCAGCTGTGAGGCAATTCACAGTCCTTCTTCTTTCACAAAGTGAAACACACTTTGCTCTGGTTTAGTTTCAAAGCGGGGAAAAATCAGCACACAAAAGGTCAAAGTCAGCAAGGCAGTCACGAAACACAACAATCAGATAATCCTCCACAATGGCCAAACCCACAGGCTCTTTATAGCAGCCTCACTAATTACCACAGCCCCACCCAACTACAGGTGGCCTCATTTTCTTTGATAATAATCTCTCAGTTGTTGCTGCCTATGCATCGCTCTCCGCATGCGTGGCTGTATCATTAACTCTTGTTCTGAATCCAAGGAGGAGCTAGATAATTGATCTCATTCTGAGCTGTCTGCCACACTCTCCTCCTCCCTGTCACTCATGTCTTCTTGGTCAGAGGAGCCTTCATCAGCAGTTTCCACCGGGGGCAAAACAGGCCTGCAGCATGTGGATGTCTCCCCCACATCCACAGTCCTTGGGGCAGGAGCTGGGCCAGAGCTAACCACAACAGATGGGGACACATAAAGCCAAAAGGTTGTGCTTATTTATGTATTATTATTTATTAATTCGACTTCTGTGCTGACCACTCCCAATGGGATTCAGGGCAGCTTCTAAGTGACAACCACACTCTTCGGATGTTCCTAGGATTTTATGATTTAATTGTCAAATGGCATTTTAACTGGACTGTGAATATTTCAAGGTTTTCCCCCCCGCCTATCATGTGAGTCACCAGGCTATGGCAGAATATACATGCAATAAATAATCAATGAATAAATCCATCTTGCTTTCCCAATGATATTGGAAGGTCGGTGACACTGAGAAATGCTGACTAAGGTCCTTTCATTGAAACTGAATTTCTCAGCAAGGTCAACTTTGAATTAAAAAGACTAAACCTAGCGGGTTTTTGGATTTAGCTTGGTCTAGAATACTCACAGCTTCCCAGCTGAAACCAAGACTGAAACCAAGACATGTGTGGCAAGATTAAGAAGTTGACTCTGTTCAAGAATGCTATGCCAATCACTACCACAGTTTCAAAGGGGAAAGGGAAATAGTAGTAGATGCTTGGAACAAGCTTCCAGCAGACGTGGTTGGTAAATCCACCGTCACTGAATTTAAACAAGCCTGGGATAAAGATATATCCATCCTAAGATGAAATACAGGACATAGTATAAGAGCAGACTAGATGGACCATGAGGTCTTTTTCTGCCGTCAATCTTCTATGTTTCTATGTTGCTATGAAACTGTGGCACGACTAAAGTGAAAATTATATCACAGCAATACACAAGCACGTAATAGATTCAAACGAAATGTAAACAGTTTTTTCCCGAACACCATCACTCTGCTAAACAAATAATTCCCTGTACAGTGTCAAACTATTTACTAAGTCTGCATTACTATTACTACTAGTTTTTTCTCATCATTTCCTCCCACTTATGACTGTATGACTGTAAGTTGTTGCTTGTATCCTTAAGATTTTTATTAATATTGATTGTTTCCACATTGCTTATTTGACCCCTATGACAATCATTGTGTTGTACCTCATGATTCTTGACGGATGTATCTTTTTCTTTTATGTACACTGAGAGCATATGCACCAAAGACAAATTCCTTGTGCGTCCCATCACACTTGGCCAATAAAGAATTTTATTCTGCTCTGTTCTGTTCTGTAATATTCTATTCTATTCTATTCTAAACCACTCGAAGCTCGACTGCAGAAAATACAACTTCAGCTCCTCTTGATATCTTATCTGATTTCCAGCTCTGTCTCCCTAACCAGAGGAAATGGCAGGGACCAGCTACATGCGCATTTAAATATTTTCAGGGCAGGGTTTATTTTGAGGGGAAACATGGTATCTATCTGCCTGCCTGCCTGCCTGCCTGCCTGCCTGCCTGCCTGCCTGCCTGCCTGCCTGCCTGCCTGCCTGCCTGCCTCTATCTATCTATCTATCTATCTATCTATCTATCTATCTATCTATCCACCTATCATCTACCTATCTACCTATCTACCTATCTACCTATCTACCTACCTACCCATCCATCTATCCATCCATGTATATAAAGCTCAAGATGGCAAACAAATGCAGTACTTCTTCCTTCTCCTATTTTCTCTACAACAAGTCTGACGATGGATTGGACTGAGAAAGAGGGACTGACCCAGAGTCACCAAGCCAGCTTTCATGCCTAAGGCAGGACTAAAACAGTAGTGGGTTCTAAACCCCTCTAGTCTACGGAGAAAGGTGGCCTACAAATGCAAATAATAAATAAAATAAACAAATACTACCAGTTCGCTGGCACTTACTTGCATGTGATGCTTCTGCGCATGTGCAGAAGCCTCCCGGGGGATGGGTGAAGAGTCCCCGGCGGGTTGGCAGAGCCTCCAGCCACCAACACTACCAGTTCTTAGGGAGCAGTCTACCGGTGGACTAGAAAACTCAGAGTAACCTGTGATTAACCAAAGTCACCTAGTTGGCTTTCATGCCTAAAGCGGGACTAGAACTCTCTTGCCTTCTAGCCTGATGCTAGATCAAATCCACTCTTTCCAGAGTTCTCAAGCTTTCTAATGCCACGATCCCTTAATACAGTTCCTCATATTGTGGTGATCCCCAACCATAAGTCTAGCGCCAATTCTCCCAACAGGGTTTTAAGCTGATTGGCAGGAAGGTCAGAGGGACACATCCACTGTAAGCGCCTGATTGGCCAGATTGTAAAAATATGTTCCAAGGCGCCAGAATAGAAGCTTTAGTTCCTAACACCATGGGAAATTTGTCCTTTCCCATGTTCTTAGGAGACCCCTGTGAAATGGTTGTTCAGTCCACAAAGGGTTCCCAGCCCCCAGGTTGAGAATCACTGCTTTATACTACTTTTTCTCTCTTTTTTAAATTCTTTCTTTGCATTTTCTTCTCTTTCTCCAAGTTTATAGTGTACTAGTTTTTACTATTGTGATTAAACAATTATTAATAAAAATTATGTTCGAATATTTATTTATTTATTTATTTATTTATTAGATTTGTATGCCGCCCCTCTCCAAAGACTCGGGGCGGCAAACAACAATAAAAAAGACAATGTAAACAAATCTAATATTAAAAATAATCTTTAAAAACCCCAATTTAAAGAACCACTCATACATACAAGCATACCATGTATAAATTCTATAAGCCTAGGGGGAAGGGAAAATTTCATTTCTCCCATGCCTGACGACAGAGCTTGCGAAAGGCAAGGAGGGTGGGGGCAACTCTGATATCTGGGGGGGGCTGGTTCCAGAGGGTCGGGGCCGCCACAGAGAAGGCTCTTCTCCTGGGTCCCGCCAAACGACATTGTTTAGTCGACGGGACCCGGAGAAGGCCAACTCTGTGGGACCTAACCGGTCACTGGGATTCATGCGAATATAACCCTGGAAGTTCTTGGTGGTCTCCCATCCTGGTAGTTTTCTCAGATGAACCATATTTGACTGGCTGCAACCTGGTAGTTGAGGTTCCAAATTATAGGAGAAGCTATCAGAAAAGTTTTCTAGCATCTCACTCAAGATACAGGATTTATTTAACTGTTTATTACCTTTACACCTTGATCTCTAACCAGAACTACGTATGGGACAGCTTACTGGATTTTAAAACAATTAAAGCTATTAACAGCTAACATAATTGATTTTTTAAATAGTTAATGCAATCGCAATAATTGAAAAATAATAAAATGCTGCATAGAAGCTCACCCGATTAAATTGGATCATAAAATACACTCTTAAATAAAGTTTAAAAACATAGACAGAAGGAGCTTCTTGGATTTCCCTGGGGGGGAAGTTTTTAAGGTTTGGGCTTGCTGCTAAAATGTCCTTGTCTCCTTGGTAAACTAACAGATTCAATCAGAATCTTAAACATTCAGGAGAAAAAAATGCTCCTTCCCAACACTGCATCTAAGATCCTTTAAAGGCAAAAATATCAAAATTGGTCTCTTTTAATATTCTGGCTGATGCGCATATTTTACCAAAAACATGTGTATTAAATTTCTGAGTCTGTTTTATAGTTACTTATTTATACCCCACGTTTCTGCAACACTCCGCGGCCTGCACTGGCTGCTGATCGGTTTCCGGTCACAATGCAAAGTGTTGGTAATGACCTTTAAAGCCCTACATGGCATTGGGCCAGAATACATCCGGAACCGCCTTCTACCGCACGAATCCCAGCAGCCGATAAGGTCCCACAGAGTTGGCCTTCTCCAGGTCCCATCGACCAAACAATGTCATTTGGCGGGCTCCAGGGGAAGAGCCTTCTCTGTGGCGGCCCTGGCCCTCTGGAATCAACTCCCTCCAGAGATTAGAACGGCCCCCACCCTCCTTGTCTTTGGCAAATTACTCAAGACCTACCTTTGTCGCCAGGCATGGGGGAGTTAGGATATTCCTTCCCCTAGGCCATTACAAGTTATGCATGGTATGTTTGTGTGTATGTTTGGTTTCTTATAATAAGGGTTTTTAGTTGTTTTATTAAATTGGATTGTTACATGGGTTTTTTTTAAAATCATTGTTGTTAGCCGTCCCAAGTCTGCGGAGAGGGGCAGCATACAAATCCAATAAATAATAATAATAATTATTATTATTATTTTTACAAGCAATTCTATAACCTAGTTACCCACAACAACCCCATGAGAATAGAATAGAATAGAATAGAATAGAATAGAATTTTATTGGCCAAGTGTGATTGGACACACAAGGAATTTGTCTTGGTGCAGATGCTCTCAGTGTACATAAAGGAAAAAGATACATTTGTCAAGAATCATGTGGTACAGCTCTTAATGATTGTCATAGGGGTCAAATATGCAATGAAGAAACAATCAATATTAATAAAAATGTTAGGATACAAGCAACAAGTTACAGTCATACAGTCCTAAGTGGGAGGAAAAGGATGATAGGAATGATCAGGAAAAATAGTAGAAATAGCAGTGCAGATTTAGTAAAAAGTCTGACAGTGTTGAGGGAATTATTTGTTTAATAGAGTGATGGCGTTCGGGGAAAAACTGTTCTTGTGTCTAGTTGTCTTGGTGTGCAATGCTGAGGTAGGTTGGATTGAGAGGATTCATCCAGCTGGTTTTCCTAAAGCTGGACTAGAACTCGCTGTCTCGCAGTGATTGGTTCATTGTCACCCAGCTGATTTTCAGACCTAAGGCGGGATTAGAATTTATTGTCTCATGGTGATTGGTTCACTATCAACCAGCTGGTTTTCATACCTAACGTGGGATTAGAATTTACTGTCTTCTGGTGATTGATTCACTATCATCCAGCTGATTTTCAGACCTAAGGCGGGATTAGAATTTATTGTCTCATGGTGATTGGTTCACTATCAACCAGCTGGTTTTCATACCTAACGTGGGATTAGAATTTACTGTCTTCTGGTGATTGATTCACTATCATCCAGCTGATTTTCAGACCTAAGGCGGGATTAGAATTTATTGTCTCATGGTGATTGGTTCACTATCAACCAGCTGGTTTTCATACCTAACGTGGGATTAGAATTTACTGTCTTCTGGTGATTGACGGAATATCATCCAGCCAGTTTGCATGTCGAAGGCGGGACTAGAACTCAGTTACTCCTGGTGATTGGCTCAAAGTCACCAGCTAACTTTTATGTCTAAGGTGGAACTTTAACTTGCATTCTCACACTTTCTAGCTCTAACGTTGGAAATTTTGAAGAAGTTATTGGACAACCATTAGTCTGAAATGGTACAGGGCAAAGATCTTCAAACTTGGCAACTTTAAGACTTGTGGATTTCAACTCCCAGAAATCTCCAGCCAGCATAGAGAACTCTGGGAGTTGAAGTCTCCAAGTCTTAAAATTGCCAAGTTTGAGGAGTCGTTATCATAGTTCCCTCTAAGCTGAATCGCTCACTTAAAAATCATCATCAACTCAGAGTTTGCCAAACCTGCCCAGAAGCCGAGAGGGAAAGAGTGAGAGGGAAGGAGAGAGAGAGGAAGAGAGGAAGAGAGAGAAACAGATAGAAAAAAGAGAGGAAGGAAAAGAGAAAGAAAAAGAATGGGAGTAAGGAAGAGAGAAAGAAAATCAAAATCTAGTTTGAAACTAGCTCAACTATTTAAGTGGCATTTTGATATTGATAGAGTTGCCCTATTATGAGCCCACTGTTATAGACACACAGTACAGTATTTTATTTTGAAATTCTCTGAGGCAAAACAGGGCGGGTGGGTTGTTTGTTTGTTTGTTTGTTTGTTTGTTTGTTTGTTTATTATTTCTGTGCCGCCCAGTCCCGAAGGGACTGCCGCTCAGACACTATACTTTTCCGCCCACCCCCCCCAAAAAATAGAGGGAACACTGGTCGTTATACAGTCTCCTGCTTGAGCAGGGGGCGGGACTAGAAAACCTCCAAAGTCCATGCTGTTATTCTGTTAGACCGAACTTGCTCAAATTGGCTCTTAATTATTTATGGAGCCAAAAAAAGAAAAGCTTTTTTAAACTTCATTTTTCTGATTACAACAAGGTACCCTGTCAGTCAACAAGGGTGGCCTACAGTGTCCGAATATACCAATATCTGTATTTAGAAACATAGAAGACTGACGGCAGAAAAAGACCTCATGGTCCATCTAGTCTGCTCTTTATACTATTTTCTGTATTTTATCTTAGGATGGATATATGTTTATCCCAGGCATGTTTAAATTCAGTTACTGTGGATTTATCAACCACGTCTGCTGGAAGCTTGTTCCAAGCATCTACTACTCTTTCAGTAAAATAATATCTTCTCACGTTGCTTTTGATCTTTCCCCCAACTAACTTCAGATTGTGTCCCCTTGTTCTTGTGTTCACTTTCCTATTAAAAACACTTCCCTCCTGGACCTTATTTAACCCTTTAACATATTTAAATGTTTCGATCATATCCCAAGTCCCATTTAATCTCCCAAGTGCATTTTAAAAAGTATACAATGCACATTATAATCCTTTCTGTGGAATTTTGCACAATTTACCGTGCAAAAATAGATAGGCGCATCAATACACATAGTAGCGGGGGAATGCATCTCAGATGCAATAAATTTTTCTTCAAACCATCACAAAAAATTTTATTTATATATTTATTTATTCAACTTTTATATAACTGCCTAACCTAAATCAAATTCTGCCTGGCTGACAATCTATTGTTAGGATCGCTCTTGTCTTTTTAACCTTATTATTTATTTATTTATTTAGCACATGGCATACAGAACACTGATAAAAGTGGCAAAAATAGATAAAAGGAGCATAAAAGGAATGTTTTGCCTTACTCACCCATTGCCTAATTTGGAGAAAAGGCTCACAAAAACAAATTGTATTTCAAAAAGTGTGGTTAGAAATGGGCAACGTTTTCCTGCTTAATTCATGCTTTTTGAACCAAAAGCAAAGCATTTTGTAAAAGCAGTGAGAGCAGAATTGTTCATTTCTAAGAAACAGGGATCCGGGGATGCATACAAAGATAGGCGCATAACTGTATGCAGATTACACCCAGCAATATATTCTATTCACAGACATGTTTATCTCTGCATGAAAACACTTGCATGGAACACGCTACGCCGCCATCTGTCAAATAAATCTGACATAATAAATATGTCATTGTACTTAACCAGCGCTAAAAAGAAATAGGGGATAAGAAGTCAAGAGATGGCTGCATTTTAAAACAAATTCACTCACATCCACCAACACATGCAGTCAAAATGGCAGGAATTAAAGCAATCAATCACGGGGCTCTCAAAATGTCAACATCCTTGGAATAACATTTTGTTGTGAGCTATTGATTGGATCCTGCAGCACCAAATTGCAAGCAGTGAATTCTGGTTTTTGGGAGAATAAGGTTTTATGCTGGAATAATTGAAATGAAAATCTAAGCAAAGCACTTGGGGGGATTTGGAGAAATCCCCAAAATTTTGACTTAATTTTGTTAGGGCATGGCCAAAAGAAGTAATTCCTTTCTTCTTTCCCTTCCTCCGCCATGTTCTAGAGTACAATTATAATAGAATACAATAACAGAGTTGGAAGGGACCTTAGAGGTCTTCTAGTTCAACCCCCTACTCAGGCAGGAAACCCTATACCAGTGATGTTGAACTTTTGTTTTGCTTTGTTGCCAAAAGTACATGTGCCCACACCTATAATGGAATACCACCCACCACCCCCATGCGTGCACGCACAATCCCCCTATATTCCCCAAATGAATGCGTTTAGGCCTTCAGGCCAACAAACATCCAGTAGGCCCGTTGGGCCATTCTTTGCTCTCCCCAGACTTCAAGGAAGTCTCCTGAAGCTGAGAGAAGGCAAAAAATGGCCCAACAAGAATGAGGACCAACCAAGACTGTAGCACACCCAGTTATGGTATTGAGTGAGTCATAGGAGGAAGATGAAATAGGGGAGGGGCCCATGTTAGACGCAAGAGTGAGGAGAACTATGGCCAGACAGGAGTATCTGTGAAGGAAGGGATCTTTGTGTTAGTAGCTCTATGGAACACTTGGCCACGCCTTGTCACTATATAAGTGACAGCCTTGTGAGCAGTGGGCATGGTGAACAACTTTCCTAAAATCATGGCCGTGTATGAGCTGGAGTTAAAAGTGCTTTCCTGCTTTCAGATCACTCTAGCCCATGTAATCTAAATCATCTGAAGGACTATGGTGAAATGTAAGTCTGGTTGATTGACCGAATCACTTCAAAGGAAAATCCTAATGAGTTTTCCGGACCTGTTCTTATCTCAGAGACATTAAGCTGTGAACACTGCCAGAATGGACTAATTTAGAACTTTTAACCATTATTTAGCTGTAAGCAATATACTTTTTATATACTATTCTTTGACTGTGTGTGGCTTTTAATTCTGATCGGTGACCCATCTAGACAGAACAGAATTAAGGAAAAATTTCCTTAACAATGAGAGCAATTAACCAACGAAACAACTTGCCTCCAGAATTTGTGAGTGCTCCACCACTGGCTGTGGGTGGGGGTTAAGAAGAGATTGGGACACCATTTCTCTGAAACTATATAAGGTCTCCTGCTTGAATAGAGGGTTGGACTAGAAGATCTCCAAGGTCCCTCCTAATGCTGTTATTTAAATATATACATGCACATATATAAATGCATCCATTCTTAAAAGAGCATTTGAGTAGGTGTTCTGTGCACAGCCCACAGAGCTAACCCATCGACTCAAAAATCCTTTATGTCATAATAAAATCAAACTCTTTATTGATATAAGCATGCATAACGAAAAGCAGATTTGAAACTGCAAGGGAAAATGAGTTATTTCTTTCTTTGGAGCTAAACATAAACAATGTCCAGGAAAGTGCTCACCAAAGTCCTTGCCAACAAGCATCCAGCAGAGAATGTCTTTTTGAAGCAGAAATCATATTTTTATAACCTTGTTCAATGACATACCCCAGTCTAATATTTATTTATTTATTTATTTATTTATTTATTCATTCATTCATTCATTCATTTATTTATTTATTGTTAGAGTTGGAAGGGACCATGCGGGTCATCAAGTCCAACCCCCTGCCTAAGCAGGAACCCTATAGCATCCTAGCCAAATGGCAGTCCAATTTCCTCTTTAAAATGTCCAGAGTATTGGAGTTCACAACGTCCGCTGGTAGGTTGTTCCACTGGTTGATCGTTCTGACTGTCAGGAAGTTCTTCCTTATTTCCAGGTTGAATCTCTCCTTGGTCAGCTTCCAACCGTTGTTCATTGTCCGGCCCTCCGGTGCCCTGGAGAGTAAAGTGATCCCCTCCTCTCTGTGGCAACCCCTCGTATACCTGTAGACTGCTATCATGTCCACTCTGGCCCTCCTTTTCTCTAGGCTATCCATGCCCAGTTCCCGCAGTCTCTCTTCATAAGTCTTGATTTCTAGACCCCTATCTCTTCCACTGGACGATGTTGAAACGTCACACCCAATTTCCCAAGATCCTTTGCCTTTATACTGCCTGGAAGTGACATCACACCCCAAAGAGGCTAAGTCTAATACCTTTTACTATGCAACTCCTCTTGCCTTCTCAACAATTTCCTATAGCGAGGGTCTATCCACTGACTTTCCACTCTAATGTCTTCCTCATCCTCTGACTAGGACCACTCCCCCATTGTCACATCAGCCCCCTCTAGTGGTTCCTCAGGCTCACTCAGGTCACTTTCTCCCTCATTCTCTCTGTATCAGCTGGCAACCCACCTGGCCCAGGGTATCCAGAGGGGTCTGGCTCATCCTCTTCAGGATCAAAAATGACCTGAGGTGGACAAGGAGCACTCACAATAGCAGGAGATTAAGAATAAAACTCAGAGGTTGGAGCTGCAATACCTGTACAATTTCCAGCCAGCATGGGGAATAGGAATTCTGATAGATGAGTCCCCAGTGCATCTTGGGAATACCTGATTGAAAAAGGTTCAGCTAATTTCAAAAGGCTCCTTCCACTAGACCAGTGTTTCCCAACCTTGGCAACTTGAAGATATTTGGACTTCAACTCCCAGAATTCCCCAGCCAGCATTTGCTGGCTGGGGGATTCTGGGAGTTGAAGTCCAAATATCTTCAAGTTGCCAAGGTTGGGAAACACTGCACTAGACACATGAAGAAGAAATCTATTTTAGGGTAGCTGTAGCCCCAATGCTTCTATAAAGGGATATCATCAGGGGCCCTGGCCCCTATTTTTTAAAATTATCTTTATAATATGAAATACAAAATAAAACAGTAGGAAAGCAGAGGATAGAGAAAGGGAAAGGGTAGGTAAAAGTGGAAAAACAGAGAAAAGGCATGTTTACTTTTACATGACAATATAAACTAGACATTGCTATAACAACAAACCTATCCAATTGGTAAAACACAAAATTGGCTTCATTTTTTTTCCCCACCTCAAGCACTAAGTGTGAAAGCAGTTTTCAATTAGAAACAAAAGTAATTGTGGGGTTTTTTCTTCTCTTTAATCAAAGCAGTCAATTTAGCCATCTCTGCTAAACAGATTTTCAACAATACTTGTGGAATCCTTTTCGTGACTTGGGACTAGAAATTCGAGGTCATTTTCCAGTGCTTTCAAACAAGGGAGGGACTCGGCATCTTTTCTGATAGAACAAGAAAGAGAAGAGCAAAAAAAAAGATGATCAGAAGACTGGAGGCTAAAACATATGGTTGCAGGAATTGATTATGTATAGCTTAACTGAAAGGAAGGAATAGAAGTGATACGGTAGCAGTCTTTCAATGTCTAAGGGGTTGCCACCCAAAAGAGTTGGGTCAACCTCTGAAGGCAGGACAGGAAGCAATGGAGGGAAACTTATCAAGGACGGATCCAACCTAGAACTAAGGAGAAATTTCCTAGCAGTGAGAACAGTTATTTTATTTTATTTATTTATTTATTTTGTCCAATACACAATGAGGGTTTTAGTGGGTACATATATCTATATACACATAGTAAAATACATGGTGAAGGTTATAGAGGATATACTCATAGTAAAATATATCTAAGAAAGAATAGAAAAGAAGGTGTAGTAATAGAACATATCAATGAAAGAATAGAAGAAGAGATATAGGAATAGAAGAAAGGTATAGGAGATATAGGAGAGCAATAGGACAGGGGACGGAAGGCACTCTAGTGCACTTGTACTCACCCCTTACTGACCTCTTAGGAATCTGGATAGGTCAACCGTGGATAATCTAAGGGTAAAGTGTTGGGGGTTTGGGGATGACACTATGGAGTCCGGTAATGAGTTCCACACTTCGACAACTCGGTTACTGAAGTCATATTTTTTACAGTCAAGTTTGGAGCGGTTAATATTAAGTTTAAATCTGTTGTGTGCTCTTGTGTTATTGTGGTTGAAGCTGAAGTAGTCGCCGACAGGCAGGACGTTGCAGCATATGATCTTGTGGGCAATACTTAGATCTTGTTTAAGGCATCTAAGTTCTAAACTTTCTAGGTCCAGGATTGAAAGTCTAGTCTCATAGGGTATTCTATTTCGAGTGGTGGAGTGAAGGGCTCTTCTGGTGAAGTATCTTTGGACATTTTCAAGGGTGTTAATGTCTGAGATGCGATATGGGTTCCAAACAGATGAGCTGTATTCGAGGATGGGTCTGGCAAAAGTTTTGTCAGCTCTGGTGAGTAATGAGAGATTGCCAGAGCAGAAGCTACGTAGGATTAGGTTTACAACTCTTGAAGCCTTCTTGGCTATGTTGTTGCAGTGGGCTTTGGCACTTAAGTCTTTTGTTATTAATATACCAAGGTCTTTAACCCAGTGGGGATTATCTGTGATAATTTGATCTTAATCTGTGGAACGGATTTCCTTCAGATATTGTATTGGTGCTCCATCGCTGAAGACTTTTAGATTTAGATTAGATTTATTGGATTTATATGCCGCCCCTCTCCGCAAACTCGGGGCGGCTTTAAGAAAAGACCGGGCAGTCATTTCTCTGAAATAGTCTGCAGCAGTGATGGCAAACCTATTTTGGTTCATGTGCCCAAAACGGGTGTGCTGGCATGCGTACACATTCCCACATCCCTTCCCTCCCTCACACATGCACATAGGCCTCACTGAAGCCTGAAACGGGAAAAAACGGGCAAACGGGCAAACAGGAAGTTGAGAAAAACAGACTTCCGGTTTGCCCATTGTGCTGTTTTTTGCACTCTGGGACTTTAGGAAGCTTCCCTGAACCTTCCGGAGTGCAAAAAACAGCACAAGGGGCAAACCGGAAGTCCGTTTTCCGTACTTCCGATTTGTTCATTTGGAGTTTTGGGGTTTTTTGCCCTTTGGGGCATCAGGGAAGCTTCCTTGAAGAGTGAGATGGCCTTTCCCAAGGCTGAAAATCAGTTGGCTAGCACATGCATGCATGCATGCTAAAGCTGACATAGGGCAACATCTCACATGTCCTCCGATATGGCTAACCCGTGCCATAGGTTCACCATTGTGGGTCTAGAGCAATGGTTCCCAACCTTTTTTTTTTGGCCATGCCCCACCTAAGCATCTCTAAAATCCTGATGGCCCCTTCTGTGACATTTATTTATTTATTTATTTATTCATTCATTCATTCATTCATTCATTCATTCATTCATTCATTCAATTTTTATGCCGCCCTTCTCCTTAGACTCAGGGCGGCTTACAACATGTTAGCACTTTTTTAACAGAGCTAGGCTATTGCCCCCACAATCTGGGTCCTCATTTTACCCACCTCGGAAGGATGGAAGGCTGAGTCAACCTTGAGCCGGTGATGAGATTTGAACCGCTGACCTTCAGATCTACAAGTCAGCTTCAGTGGCCTGCAGTACAGCACTCTACCTGCTGCGCCACCCTGGCTCATATATAATTCTTACTATTCAAAAAGTGAACTCCTACTCTCTCAGAGGAAGCCTAGAAGGCCATTAACTTGGTTTAAACAGGGTTCCAATTGTCCCCATTAAAAATCAAATTGACCCCCTATGGGGCTTGGGCCCCACATTAGGAACTAGTCGTCTACAGCAGTGAGGGTGAACCTGTGGCACGAGTGCCATAGGTGGCATGTGGAGCCATATCTGCTGGCATGCGAGCTGTTGCCCTAGCTCAGCTCCAGTGGGCATGTGCATGCCAGCCAGCTGATTTTCAGTTTGCTCAGAGGCTCCGGGAGGGCATTTTTGGCTTCCGGAAAGTCTCCAGAGGGATGGGGAAGGGCATTTGTGCCTCTGGATCCTGGGGAGGGCGAGAAACGGGCCTACCAGAGGTTGGGAAATGAGCTGTTTTAGGCCTCCAGAGGGCCACCAGTGGAGCTGAGGGAGGCCATTTTCACCATCCCCAGGCATTGAATTATGAGTGTGGGCATTCGCGCATGCACAATAGCACACACACACACACACACTTTCAGCCTCCAAGGAAAAAAGGTTCGCCATTACTGGGCGGCATAAAAATATCGAATAAAATAAATAAAATAAATCTCCAAGATCCCTTCCAATTCAGTTATTCTGTTTCCAGAATGGACATAGAAAAATTTTGTTTTGTGTTCAACACAACCTCTGATGGAATCTCCGAAAAAGATTACGTTAATCAAAAGGGTGCGGGTGAAATTACAGTGGTGAAATTACAGTGCCTGTCACTTTGACCAGGAACCTAAAGGGGGTGACCAATGACCAATGGCTGAAATGCAGCTTGCAGACCTTTTTGGCAGGGTGGGGTCTGTGCCCCTCTCACCGACCTCATTTGCTTCTTGCCCGGGGTTCATCTAACCATCGAAAGGACCCTCCTTCTCCATGGCACTTGTGCAAATTTTTAACAGATGGCCTGTAATAAGTAAATTGAAAAGTGCAAATAAGGTTAAAACAATTTTTCGTTATTGAATATCATTAGCTTCAAGGCTGCCCACTTTAAAATGCTAATTAAGTTTTCCTTCTCCTTTCGTGGGGCGCTGGAGGAGACAAATGGCGGGAGAGTACATTAATCTTATTTGCAAAAGGACCGACCCAGGAGAGGGGGGAGGGAATCTGATGAATAGATCTTCATTCCTTCAAGGTTATACACTGCGTTTTTTATTCCCCCCCCTGCAGCTCGCACCTTCTCGGATTAATTAATTTCTTCTCTAAAATTAAACAAAGGAGAGGGGGGGTCAAGCTTCACAGAGTAAGGTGCATGGATTAAATAGCAAAAACCCGCCTGTGTTTGCCCATGAGCCTTGGATCTTACTCATAATTTATCAGACTTAAGGCCAACTTCTCCCTTAGCAAGCTGTTATGCACATATTCATCCAGCAGGGGGCATCTGCACGTAAGGTTGAAAGAGTCAAAATGGCAGCAATGCACACAAAAAGTGGGCGGGAGACAGTGATAGGCTGCCAACATTTTCACCGCCACACTGTGGGTGTGGTTTATTTTCCGGGTGTAGCATGTGCCTGGGAAGGAGTGGCTTGCTGGCCGTGTGACCAGGTGGGAGTGGCTTGACAATTATGTGACCGGAGGTGCCTTAAAAGTCATGTGACTTTCTGGGTAGGCTTTCCGACCAAGATATGTTTTCAAGTAGGTGCTTGGACTCTTTTTCAGTGGATTTAAGTCACATTATTTGAATCGCCACAAAAAGGGCAAATGACAGACAGCATTATTGGTTGAGCAGTACAGTAACATTTTTGTACTGAACCCACAAGGTTCAGTATGATAACAGATTAGGCAAGTAGTTCAATTTTCTTTAATTGCTATAAATGTTTAAATTCTAGATAATGATTAAAATGATTGATTTTAATTGTATGTTTATGGGTAAAAGCATACTATTTAATTACTTCCTATTTTAAAAGTAATTAAGGATTATACGAAGGTACTAGAGAAGGAAGGACAATAAAAAAAGCTGTTAAGTATTCAATAAATAGTGCATAAACTTACTACCTCCACTGTGTCCCACCCACCCATGGGGGTAGCAGCCCGTTACTGGTGGAATGCCATACTTCAAAGTCTCACTGGGTGGATCTCAGTCAAACCAAAGACAGGAGATTGTTGGCTGGACGAATAACAAAGGAGTCACTTTCTCCAAGGATACTTTATTGATCAGTGTAACCCAATTATGCTTCCTAAGGGAAGGGCAGTGAACCCAAAGCATGGAGCATCACATTCCTTGAGCCAAGAGTTGTTCTCCAGACCAAAATAGGACCAGAAGATGAGACAGCCCATCAGGTTTTGTTTTCTAGATCATAACTTCTGGGGATAATTCATATCAGCGTCACAGCCAGAATTGGAAAAATAATGTAGTTCTTCCTCCCCAAACTTTCTTTCCTTATTCTTCTTAGTCCTTCCAGGGAGGTTTTGCAACCTTACATACATCCCTGCAATGAACCATAAACCATAGACTAACTAGTCAATGCAGGAGTATATAAAATCCACTCTTCTATACAACAGAATGACAAAGTTGGAAGGGACCTTAGAGGTACAGTGGTACCTCTACTTACGAACTTAATTCGTTCCGTGATCAGGTTCTTAAATAGAAAAGTTTGTAAGAAGAAGCAATTTTTCCCATAGGAATCAATGTAAAAGCAAATAATACGATTGGGGAAACCACAGGGAGAGTAGAGGCCCTGTTTCCTCCCAGGAGATTCCTAGAGAGGCCCCACGGAGGCTTCTCCCTGCCTTTCCCAGCCCTGTTTCCTCCCAGGAGATTCCTAGAAAGGCCCAACAGAGGCTTCTCCCTGCCTTTCCCGGCCCTGTTTCCTCCCAGGAGATTCCTAGAGAGGCCCACAGAGGCTTCTCCCTGCCTTTCCTGGCCCTGTTTTCTCTCAGGAGATTCCTAGAGAGGCCCCACGGAGGCTTCTCCCTACCTTTCCCGGTCCTGTTTCCTCCCAGGAGATTCCTAGAGAGGCCCCACGGAGGCTTCTCCCTGCCTTTCCCGGTCCTGTTTCCTCCCAGGAGATTCCTAGAGAGATCCCACGGAGGCTTCTCCCCACCTTTCCAGGTCCTGTTTCCTCCCAGGAGATTCCTAGAGAGATCCCACGGAGGCTTCTCCCCGCTTTTCCCGGTCCTGTTTCCTCCCAGGAGATTGCTGGAGAGGTCTCACAGAGGCTTCTCCCTGCCTTTTCCAGTTACAGTTTCGGGGGCTCGGGTTTGTAAGTGGAAAATGGTTCTTGAGAAGAGGCAAAAAAATCTTGAACACCCAGATCTTATCTAGAAAAGTTCGTAAGTAGAGGTGTTCTTAGGTAGAGGTACCACTTTATTCTAATCCAACCTCTTGCTCAGACAGGAAACCCTATACCATTTCAGACAAATGTTGTTCAACCTCATCTTAAAAATCTCCAGTATTGGAGCATCCACAACTTCTGGGGGCAAGTTGTTCCCCTGGTGAATTGTTCTCACCGTTAGAAATTTCTCCTTAGTTCCAGGTTGCTTCTCTCCTTGGTTAGTTTCCACCCATTGCTTCTTGTTCTACCCTCAGATGCTTTGGAGAATAGGTTGACTCCTTCTTCTTTGTGGCAACCCCTGAGATATTGAAAGACTGCTATCACGTCTCTCGTAGTCCTTCTTTTCATTAAACTAGACATACCCAATTCATTAAACTACCGCAGACATACCCAATTCTTCATGTGCTTTACCCTCTAGTCCTCTAACTATCTTTATTGTTCTTCTCTGCACTCTTTCTAGAATGTAGAGAATAATATTCAACATAACTCTAAATATAAGATTACAGGACATTTGTGAGCCTAACAGCTAAATAGTATTCAATTCATGTCTCAGACAAGTTTTTTCTGGGGATGGTGTGTACCAATTATTCCTCTACTTTGATCTCTTCCAATATATAGGTTCCAGAGCAATAGTCACCCACTTCAATCATAGCAAATACTGCAGGAGGAAACAAATAACACACTTTGTTTGAATAGACCAGTAGTCACCTGGGCTGTGAGAATTTCTCACAAATTGCTTGCAAAGAGATTCTCCTTCCACAATTCTTGTTTGCGCCCCCAAGGTGTTACTACACTTCAGAATGTTTGCAAAAATACAGACACTGGACAAGAAGAGGAGAGGAAAGGAGAGAAGAGAATGTCCTAATGTTTCTTCTTTTTTTTTTTTTTACTAGTACTATGTATATGAATATTATTATATCTTTACATACTCCAATATATTCTTTACAAAACAAACAAATAAATAAAATGTCCCAGCAACTGATCAGGTCGCACAGAGTTGGCCTCTTCCGAGACCTGTTGACCAAATAGTGTTGGCTGGTGGGACCACAGGGGAGAGCCTTCTCTGTGGGTGCTCCAGATTTCTGAAACCAGCTTCCCCCAGAGATCGGCACCACCCCCACCCTCCTGGCCTTCTGAAAGGACCTAAGAACATTGCTTGGCCACCATGCCTGGGGCTGTTGGGCAACAACACACTGCTCCAACTTGAATCCTAATAATAATAATAATAATAATAATAATAATAATAATAATAATAATAATAATTAAATAACAGATTTCGAAGGGACCTTGGAAGACTTCTAGGCCAACCCCCTGCTTAGACAGGAAACCTACAGACATATGGTTATCCAACATCTTCTTAAAAACTTCCAGTGTTGGAGTATTCACAACATCTGGAGGCAGGCTGTTCCACTGATAAATTGTTCTAACTGTCGGGAAATGTCTTCTTAGTCCTAGGTTGCTTCTCTCCTTGTTCATCTGCCACTCATTGCTTCTTGCTTCTTGAATCGATGAATGATTGATAGATGAATGTATTTATGATGAATGTTTTATATTATGACCAAGGTTTTATGATAAATGATTGACTGGTGAATGTTTTATTTAGAATGGTTTAGAATAGAGTAGAGGAGTAGAGTAGAGTAGAGTAGAGTAGAGTAGAGTAGAGTAGAGTAGAATATTGGCCAAGTGTGATTGGACACACAAGGAATTTGTCTTTGGTGCATATGCTCTCAGCGTACACAAAAGAAAAAAGATACATTTGTCTAGCATCATGAGGTACAACACTTAATTATTGTCATAGAATAAGCAATGAGGAAACAATCAATATTAATAAAAATCTTAAGAATACAAGCAACAAGTTACAGTCATACATTCATAAGTGGGAGGAGATGGGTGATAGAAATGATGAGAGAAAACTGGTAGCAATAGAAGTGCAGATTTAGTAAAAATTCTGACGGTGTTGAGGGAATTATTTGTTTAGCAGAGTGATGGCGTTCGGGGAAAAACTGTTCTTGTGTCTGGGTTGTCTTGGTGTGCAGTGCTCTGTAGCGACATTTTAAGGGTAGGAGTTGAAACAGTTTGTGTCCAGGATGTGAGGGGTCAGTAAATGTTTTCCCCGCCCTCTTTTTGACTCCTGCAGTATACAGGTCCTCAATGGAAGCCAGGTTGGCAGCCATTGTTTTTTCTGCAGTTCTGATTATCCTCTGAACCTGGTGGGTTGCAGAAGCAAACCAGACAGTTATAGAGGTAATTTGTACCACATGTTTCTTGACAAATGTATATTTTTCTTTTATGTACACTGAGAGCATATGCACCAAGACAAATTCCTTGTGTGTCCAATCACACTTGGCCAATAAAATTCTATTCTATTCTATTCTTATGGGGTTTTATTGACTGTATAATGTTTTCCCCCTTGTACTCCACTCTGAGTCCATTGGAGAAGGGCGGCTTATAAATCTAATAAATTCAATTCAAATTGAATTCACTGATCCCCAAAGCAGTAAAACTGAAGAGAAACCAGCAAGGATAAAATTAGCCCCATCCCCGTGAATTGTGTGTTCTCAACCTGAACCCCCAGCTGCTCTGATGCTTCAGTTTTGTCAATGCTTTAAAAGCCAAATGTCTCCAGGAAGCCCCACCGTTTCTCTCCATTTCCATCAAGGACTTTCAGCAGCAAAGAAAATAATTTTTCATTGTGTCAAGCTTATTGGAGAATCAATAAAACGTTCTGCAGATGGATTAGAGGTGAGTTTCAGGTGTTAAAAGAGAACAGCTGCAGCTTGGTATTCAACACCCAAAGAACTGGAACTTAGCAAAAGACGCATGTGAGAATTAAACAGCGGAAAACGAAAAGTAACCCTGCTGTGATCCTAGCCGTCTTCTTTCGGAAATGTCCTTTCTTAAACACCACTCCAGAAGTGGACTGCTGCCCGGACTGGGGGGGGGGGACACATAGTGGGGTAGCGAAAATTGAGCACCACCCCAGAGCATCCAATTTGCACCGAAAGATGTTGAAAGAAAATGCAGGGTGTTCTGTTTGGGCAACCTCTGTGTTCTTCCTGAAAGCATTTAAAAAACCCAAAGCCGGCGATTCTGCTACAAACCAAAGTGTTTAGGAAAAGTATAAGGAGATAAAATTTGGAATTAAGTCTATCTGATGTTGTAATCATAGGTTTTTAAGCACTGGAATTTGGAAATAAAATATTGCTGGAGAGTGATGTTTTAAGCCTAAATTGTGTGCTGAATAAAACTTTAATTCTTCCTCTATGGAAAGGCAGCCCAAGCTGAGCAAGCTGCAGACCATGTATGGACTTGGTATGCAATGTGAAGAAAAACCTATAGCTAAACTTCCATATAAGGTATGCATTATTGACATTCCTTTGCAATCACACAATCAAGGGAAAAGGCAAGGAATGTAGCTTCTGAGAAGCTTGCCTTATAAGGTACAAAAGTAAATAGTTGCTGGAGAATGGTTTAATGTATGTGGCGTTCGCAATTGGTTATTCTGTACCACATGTCAGAACTGTGAATACACAATAAATAGGAGAGACCTTGATCTATTTGAGGTCGTCCTCCCATCGAGAAAACTTTCTCTCTGTCATTTCATTCTGATGTGACAATCATGGCATGCAGTGCCTTCCCTTGAGGGCGACCCACTGAAGGAAGGCTGCATGCCTTCAATGTGACCTGGGTTTCTGCCTCCCCCTCCTTTCCAAATGGCTATGGTGTTCTCTAGAACAGAGGTCTTCATAGTTGGCTGGAGAATTCTGGGAGTTGAAATTCACAAGTCTTAAAGTTGCCACGTTTGGTGACCCCTACTCTAAAAAAGTAAAATGAATAATGCTTGAAACCTAATGTTTTGCCAGAAACCTTGATTTTGTTCGGTAGTCTGCAAGGAGGAGGGTTAAGACTGTTATGTGGAAGGGAGGATTTTAGGCTGTGAAAGTAGCAGGGAACACTTTAGATTGTTGCCTTTGAGTAAGTGATTATTTTGTGAGTGGCAATTTTAATCATGAAGGCACTTTTATGACAATGCTGAAAATGTGCTTTCAAAATTCTAAGTGAGATGTTTTTGTCGTTGCACTGTTCTACAGCTGCTCATTTCTAAGATGTGGGGGAATTCGATGGCCTGCTTGTTTTGAGTCCATTTATATGGGCACTGTTTTGAGGTTCTTGGAAAATCCTTGGTCAAGTCACATGATCGCCAAGCTACTCCCACCTGGTCACATGGCCAGCAAGTCACTCCTAACTGGTCACATGACCATCCAGACTCACCCACAAAATAAGTCACGCCCACAGTGTGGTAATAAAATTTTTGGTAGTGTTATGCTGGGCTTCACGTTACAAGTCCCAATTAAGTCAGAAATGTAAATTCAAACACACACGCTGTTATAAAGTAAACAGAAACGCAGTTTATCCAAAATAAAGCTGTGCACATGCACTTTAAACTGAGCAAATTAGCTCTCACACAGATAATATTCCTTGAAAGCTGTGAGAGACAAAAAACAGAGCAGATAAGAGCAGCTGTGAGAGTGTCACAGCCACCCCTTCGAGTGAATCCACAAGATTTACTTAGCTGTGAAATATCCAGGAACAAAGCAAGCATGACATATCCTTCTCCAAACAGATAAACTCCCACATGCGCTCTCTGCAATGTTGGTAATTTATCAGCAGCCCCATTAGTCTAATTGCCTCAGCCAAAGGTGTTCTCCCTTATCTCCGACAATACCTGTGCAGTTGGTCCCTTCTAGCCATGAGCCTGCACATTCTGGCATCTATCCACCGATCCTCCTCCTCCAAGTCCGATGACTCACTAATGGGGTCATCTCTCTATCTGATTCTTCTTCTTCTTACCCAGCGTCTGACCTTGGCAAGGATTCCTCACTGTCCGAAGCTGATGGCAGTAAGATAAGTTTCTGGGAACCTGAGGACTCTCCTAAGCCAGCATCCAAATTCCCCATTGCAGGAGCTGGCCCAAAGCCAACCACAACAGGTAGCCCTTCACTGCACCACTCCATTATGTTCCAAAAAACTTTTTATTTTTATTTTATTTTATTTGTATTTTATTCTATTTTACTTTTACCATCTTACAGTGGTGTCTGTCTAGCTCAAAGGGAGAAGCAACCTGGAATTAAATAGAAGCTTCCTCACAGGAACAATTAGCTAGTGAAATGGCTTGCATTCAGATGTTGTGTGTGCTTCAAAACTGGAAGTTTTTAAGAAGAGAGACTGGACAGCCAACTGTCTGAAATGGGGCCGTGACGGCTATCTTTTCTTCCCTCAAGTGCCAATAGCACACACACACATGCTATCATGCGCACTTGCATGCATGCTATCACGTGCTTGCATGCCCACCAATAACTGGTTGCCTCTTGGTATGCCCCACACTGCGCACCGGTAATGAAAATGGAGCTGTGCATGCAGCTTTCTATTGCTGATGTGCACACGCAATCCCAGTGAGATTTTGCTTCTGCACATGCGCAGGAAAATAAATCTCATGAGGGGACATACGTGTGAGAGAGATTTAGGCCATTTTTTGCTTATGGTAGACCCAGTAGGCCCATTTTTCACCTTCTCTAGGCTCCTGAGGCTTTCCTGGAGCCTCCAGGAGGGCGAAAACAGCCTCCTCCAGCCTTCCAAGAGGGCAAAAACGGCCTCCTCCAGCCTTCCAGGAGGGTGAAAACAGCCTCCTCCAGCCTTCCAAGAGGGCAAAAACGGCCTCCTCCAGCCTTCCGGGAGGGCGAAAACAGCCTCCTCCAGCCTTCCGGAAGGGCGAAAACAGCCTCCTCCAGCCTTCCGGGAGGGCAAAAACGGCCTCCTCCAGCCTTCCAGTAGGGCAAAAACGGCCTCCTCCAGCCTTCCAGGAGGGTGAAAACGGCCTCCTCCAGCCTTCCAGGAGGACAAAAATGGCCTCCTCCAGCCTTCCAGAAGCCAGAAACGGCCTCCTCCAGCCTTCCGGGAGGGCGAAAACAGCCTCCTCCAGCCTTCCGGAAGGGCGAAAACAGCCTCCTCCAGCCTTCCGGGAGGGCAAAAACGGCCTCCTCCAGCCTTCCAGTAGGGCAAAAACGGCCTCCTCCAGCCTTCCAGGAGGGTGAAAACAGCCTCCTCCAGCCTTCCAGAAGCCAGAAACGGCCCATTTCCAGACTTCCGAGAGGCCAGGTTTTTGCCCTCCCAGAGCCTCCGTGCGAGCCCTTTACTTACCTATCATCCATGACAGGCTGTGTAGAGATTCCTGGAAAGGGAGAGGCACATGCGCATGTGCGCTAGAGCTGACCTAGGGCAACCGCTCGTGTGCCCGCAGAGATAGCTTCGTTTGCCATCATGGGTGTAGGGTCTCCTGTTTGAGCAGGGGGTTGGACTAGAAGACCTCTAAGACCTTCCAACTCTTATCTGATTCACAGGTCCTCTACCACAGGCCTGGACATTCAAGGGTTGATAGCAGTGTTCCAATACTTGAGGGGCTGCCACACAGACGAGGGGGTCAGGCTGTTTTCCAAAGCACCCAAAGGCCAGACAAGGAACAGTGGATGGAAGCTGACCAAGGAGGGATTCAACTTGGAAATAAGGAGGAAATTTCTGACAGTGAGAGTGATCAGCCAGTGGAATGGCTTGCCTGCAGAGTCTAGTGCCACAGAGGTGTTGCAATGGCACAATTCGGTCAAGAGCCTCTGTCGCAGCCCTATTCCAGGCCACAGCAAGAGACTGTACCGAGCTGTAGATGAGTGAATCTGGAATAACCCGAAGCGCCCTCTGAAAGCCCTCTGGGTCCATCAGGTGTCTGGGGCAGAATCACCTAGTCCATTCCACCTCCTGGTGGGGAAGGATTGGAACCAAGAAATCAAGCCACAGTAGAAAATGGTCTGACCATGACAAAGGCAACACTTCTAAACCCCTTAGTCTCAGACCATTGGTCAATTGCTCCGAGAGGAATACCATATCGGGTGTGTGTGTCCCCTTGTGAGTCGGACCCTGAAATACTTGAGTCAAGTCCATGGTTGTCATGGTGGCCATGAACTCCTGTGCTAACCAGGAGGAACCGCCGAGTGATGGCAAATTGAAGACCCCCAGGACAATAAGTCCAGGGAACTCCACCGCCAACCCAGCCACCTCCTCGAGCAGCACAGGCAGGGCTGTTGACATGCAGCTGGGAGGCAGGTACATGAGTAACAAGCCCATCTGAACCCCTAAGTCCAACTTCACAAGGAGGGACTCACAACCCGCGGGAGCAACAAGTCTACGTAGGCTTTTTCACAGGGTTTCTGCTGACAGGAGAATTCTGGGATTTGAACTCCACATCTCCTAAGGTTGTCAAGATGTGGAAACACTGCTTAATGAGGGTCAAGACTGAGAGAGATGAAGTTGGGGTGGGCGGGGGAGGCATCTTCCCATTTAATTTTGAGATCCACATGCCCTTTATAAATCAGATCATAATTACAGACTAGCTTTTCAGTTCTCTGTACCACAATCCCTTTGCAAATATCTATCTAAAAATAGAAAAAGACGCACAGGCAAGGAGAAAATTTTATTGCACTTTGGAAATCGAAGTATTGTGTAACTGATTAATCATAGAATCTTAAGGCTGGAAAGGGTCATTGGAGGTCTTCTAGTCTAATCTTCTGCCCTATCTGGACCAACGGGCTCTACTCAGGGTCAGTAGCGCCCTTATCACATCGCGGCTTGATTATTGCAACACGCTCTATATGGGGCTACCCTTGAAAGGTGTTTGTAGACTTCAGTTAGTCCAGAATGCAGCTTCACAAGCAGTTGTGGATGTACCTAGATAGACCCACATCAAGCCAACACTCAGTATGCTGCACTGGATTCCAATTGGTCTCCGGTCATAATTCAAGATGTTGGTTATTGTGTTCAGTTCTGGAGACCTCACCTACAAAAAGATATTGACAAAATTGAACGGGTCCAAAGACGGGCTACAAAAATGGTGGAAGGTCTTAAGCATAAAACGTATCAGGAAAGACTTCATGAACTCAATCTATATAGTCTGGAGGACAGAAGGAAAAGGGGGGACATGATCGAAACATTTAAATATATTAAAGGGTTAAATAAGGTCCAGGAGGGAAGTGTTTTTAATAGGAAAGTGAACACAAGAACAAGGGGACACAATCTGAAGTTAGTTGGAGGAAAGATCAAAAGCAACGTGAGAAAATATTATTTTACTGAAAGAGTAGTAGATGCTTGGAAGAAACTTCCAGCAGACGTGGTTGGTAAATCCACAGTAACTGAATTTAAACATGCCTGAGATAAACATGGATCCATCCTAAGATAAAATATAGGAAATAGTATAAGAGCAGGCTAGATGGACCATGAGGTCTTTTTCTGCCATCAATCTTCTATGTTTCTATGTTATTACGTGTAAAGTCCTACATGGCTTAGGGCCTGACTACTTACGGGTCTGTATCCTGCCCCATAGCTCCCAGCAACTGCTTAGAGCCCACAGGGTCAGCCTTCTCCAGGTCCTATCAACTAAGCAATGTCAGTTGGCAGGGCCGCAGGAGAGGGCCTTCTCTGTGGTGGTTTCAGCTCTCTGCAACCAACTACTCTTCGAGGTCCGTACTGCCCCCACCCTACTGGCCTTCCAGAAGGCTCTGAAACCTGGCTTTGCCAGCAGGTCTGTGGACCATGAGTGATTGCTACTTCTTTTAATTCCGGCCTAAATAAGATGTGATTGGTATGTACGATGTGGTATTATTGTATTAGCGAGAGTTTAATTGGGTTTTATACTATTGTTATCATTGCGATTTAATTGTTTATATTGTTTTTGTTATTTTATTGTTGTAAGCTGCCCTGAGTCCTTCGGGGGTGGGCGGCATACAAATTTAATGTAATAATAATAATAATAATAATAATAATAATAATAATAATGTGATGATGATGCCAGGGGATTAATTGCTAGATGTTGTGGTTGGCTCTGGCCCAACTCCTGCCCCAGGGAATGGGGAGGTGGATGCAGGGGAAACTTCAACATGTCACAGGCCTGTGTTATTGCCGACAGAGTCAGTTCAGAGTTTAGTTTCTTCGGACGAAGAAGAAGGTGGGAGAGACTCGGCAGAGGAGGGCTTGGCACACAGCCCAGGCAGTCAATCTCCCTTATCTTCTATAGCTTCAGATGATTACATTTTGGACCCACGCAAGTGCAGAATTATGCGTAGAAGAGACCAAATAAGAACATATTACAGGAAATAAGGGAGGCCACCTGTGTTTGGGTGGGGCTCCAGTAATTAGGGCTGCTGCTATAAATAGCAGTATGTGGGTTTGGCCATTGTGGAAGAATATCTGTTGCAGTTTTGCCAGGAATCTTGTGTTGCTGGACTTTGTTGCTTTTTCACGCCTTTGAAACCAAAGCAGAGCAGCGTGTGTGTGTGTGTGTGTGTGTGTGTGGCCCTTCATTGGAAGAAGAAGGGGTGTGAAGTTTCTCCACAGCTGCTGGCTAAGTACTTAATGACTGCTTAAGGGAAATTGTACAGACTACCTGGTTGTTTTGGGAAGAGTGCTCTTTGCAATACAAAAAGAGTGCTTAGTTTATTTTGACTTTTCTGATAAAGAACATTGTTTTGAATTTTCAAACGTGTGTGTGTCTGAAATTTGTATCCTTGAATTTTTGGGAGGCTCCTACCAGAGAGCCCGGCAGAACACTAGATAGGAAGGAGTTTGCTGGTTCGCACACTGCACTGAGTAATAAAATGCTAGCTGGATTTGTCACTAAGTTGTACTTAGCAGTGAGAATCAAAGTACTGAGCAATCCATAAGAACCTAAGAAGAGCCCTGCTGAATTAGGCCAAACCCCATCAAGTCCAGCATTCTGTGTCGCACAATGGCCCACCAATTGTCCATGGGGATCTTGAGTAGAAAGAGAAGGCAAGACCCTCCCTTTCCCTTGACCTCCAACAAATGGTACCCATGACTAGAACTAACTATGGTTAGTAAAGTAGTACCTCACTATCCCAATCTTCTTTCCAACTCGTAAGAAACATTGTGCCTAGTTAAGTGGGAGCCACAAATCAATTTCAGCCCATCTCCAAAAACTTACACTTGGTTGGGATTGGTTAATATTAGGATGGGAGACCACCAGGGGATACTAGAATTGTAGACTGGATAGAGTTTTTTTAAAAAAAAAATCCTAAAAAAAATATCTGGAATGTTTTTCTGCATTTTTGCTTTAAAAACCCCAAACCCTCAATTGTATCAATGAAATCGCCAGGAGATGTATATGATAAAGGGCCTTTGCCATTTTCACCATTGCAGGCAGTCCATCCTTAACAATGAGTTGCTTAGCAACTGTTCAAAGTTACAACGGAACTCCTCCTCAGAATTATAACAGATCTCCTTGGAACTACGGATATGATCATGTTTTGGGCATTTGGCAACCTGCCCACGCGTAAGGCAGTTTGCAGCATCACACAGTTATGTGACCACAACTTTTTGCATTTTTTTCACCAGATTTCTGCATTGGTTTCTAATTTCAGGCACAAACAAACATCCTTTGAGGGAAAATGGGTTGCCTTAATAATTGCAGAATTCGCTTAATAATTGCTGCACAAAAAAAAAAAGGGAGGGGTCATAAAATTAGGAACAGTTCATGCAGTGACCTTCAACAACCACGTCTGACGACTGTAATTCCAGGCTCAATTATGGTTGTAGATTAAGGACTAGCTGTATAGGTTTGCAAAGAAGCAGTCAGCAGTTCTAGTTTGATGGATAAATTTCAATCCTCAAACTTCATCTACCTTTCTCAAAACTTGATTTATTTGGGGTTTGTAGATTTGGAGCTTTGCAAGGCTGAAAACAACCTTTCAAATGGAGCTTTGCAAAGCTAAAAAAACCCTCTAAAATGGAGCTTTGCAAGGCTAAAAACAACCTTTCAAATGGAGCTTTGCAAAGCTAAAAAAATCCTCTAAAATGGAGCTTTGCAAGGCTGAAAACAACCTTTCAAATGGAGCTTGGCAAGGCTAATATACCTGTTCCAAGCTGTTTGCTAAGGACGCTAGCCAGATGGATGATAGTTAAAAAAAAAATTCTTACTTTCCTCCCCGAAAACCAAGGTGCATCTTATCCTTCAGTGCATCTTAAAGTCCAAAAATACGGTACTCTAATTCTAATTTTGATGATGTTACCCATTTAGTTGTGTCCAAATTTATGGCAACTCTACGGACCAGGTCTCTCCACATCTTCTGATCCTACATTACATTACCTGAGTTTTTCTATGCTCTGGATGGTGTCAACATTGATGGAGCCCAGCCACCGTGTTCTTAGGAGGCATGGTTGCTTTTTATCACTAACTCTTCCAAACATAATTGCTTTCTTGTTGCTTGTATCCTAAGATTTTTATTAATATTGATTGTTTCTTCATTGCTTATCTGACCCCTATGACAATCATTAAGCGCTGTACCTCTTGTTTCATGACAAATGTATCTTTTCTTTTATATACACTGAGAGCATATGCACCAAAGACAAACTCCTTGTGTCCAATCACAATTGGCCAATAAAGAATTCTATTCTATTCTATTCTATTCTATGACAAATTTCTTGTGTGTCTAATCACACTTGGCCAATAAAGAATTTTTTACACTCCAGGGCTTAGGAAGCTTCTCTGAACCCTCCAGAGTGCAAAAAAGACAGCACTATGGCAAATCGGAAATTCGGAAAACGCACTTCTGGTTTGCCCATTGTGCTGTTTTTTGCACTCCGGGGCTTCAGGAAGCTTTCCTGAACCCTTCAGGGTGCAAAAAACAGCACAATGGGCAAACCAGAAGTGCGTTTTTCTGAACTTCCGGTTTGTCCGTTGGGGGATATTTTTGCCTCTGGGACTTCAGGGAAGCTTCTGGGGGACAAAACGGGCTTTCCCAAGGCTGAAAATCACCTGCCCAGCGCGTGTATGTGCGCTGGAGCTGAAACATGGCAAAGTCTCATGTTCCCTCCGATATGGCTCTGTGTGCCACCTGTGTCACACATGCCATAGAAACATAGAATATTGACGGCAGAAAAAGACCTCATGGTCCATCTAGTCTGCCCTTATACTATTTCCTATATTTTATCTTACAATGGATATACGTTTATCCCAGGCATGTTTAAATTCAGTTACTGTGGATTTATATACCACGTCTGCTGGAAGTTTGTTCCAAGCATCTACTACTCTTTCAGTAAAATGATATTTTCTCATGTTGCTTTTGATCTTTCCCCCAACTAACTTCAGATTGTGCCCCCTTGTTCTTGTGTTCACTTTCCTATTAAAAACACTTCCCTTATGGACCTTATTTAACCCTTTAACATATTTAAATGTTTCGATCATATCCCCCCTTTTCCTTCTGTCCTCCAGACTATACAGATTGAGTTCATGAAGTCTTTCCTGATACGTTTTATGCTTAAGACCTTCCACCATTTTTGTAGCCCGTCTTTGGACCCATTCAATTTTATCAATATCTTTTTGTAGGTGAGGTCTTCAGAACTGAATACATAGGTTCACCATCATGGGTATAGGGTCTCCTGCCAGAGAAAGGAGTTGGACTAGAGGACCCCAAAGGTCCCTTCCAATTCTGTTATTCTGAATGAACAATAGAATTTAACTTAATGCTTATTTCCTATTGTCAGTGTAAAAGTACAAAGCACTTGAACTGTAACTCATTTATAATTGGGTCACGGAACAAAATATAGACTGGAAATCACAAGCCTCAGACTGAATCACAACATCTACGATGTACTTTTAGTCCATCGCTATAATAATCCCAGAAAGAGCTGCTAAATTTCCACGTGGTGGTGCATTTTCAATCCAAATTTATATTTGCTGAACCGATGTTCCTTTTCTCTTGTGCTTCTAAAAAGGTGGAAGGATGCGTGTCTGAATTTCAAAAATCTTAATTTACAGAAATGGGTTGAAATACCGGTAAATGATCCCCATAATAAGGGAAATGCATTTCAGAAGTGCATTTGGCACAGATCTTTTTCAAAACTAAACTTTTGACAAGCACATCAAGATGATCAGCATGATGGATTTTCAATGTGGCTGATAAACTGCAGGAAGTACAATTTGTGATTGGCCAGGAGAGATCTCAATGTACTTTGTTTTTGCCATCAAGGTCTATAGAAGAAGATTACCCAGCCTCTAACAGACCATCTGACATTTTGGGATTGGTGGGTCATTCTGCTTTTCTCAATATGGTAATCTCTAGTTAGTTTTTTTATGACTTCAATTCCAAATTTCCTAACTGAAGCTTTTTTAAGTGTTCCAATTCCCGAGTCTCTGGAAATTGCCAACAGGGATAAAGCATGAGTTACTTTTAAATACTTGTTGTGGCTGGCTCTGGCCCAGCTCCTGCCCCAAGGAATGTGGAAGTGGAGGTGGGGGAAACATCCACATGCCACAGGCCTGTTTTGCTCCTGATAGAATCTCCCGATGAAGTCTCCTCTGACCAAGGAAGCGTGAGTGGCAGGGAAGAGGGGAGTTTGGTAGACAGCCCAGGATGAGATCAATCATCCTTATCATCCCTGGATTCTGAACAAGAACTTATGACAGACCCACGCATGTGTAGAGTGATTCATAGGAGAGAACAACTGAAGGATTATTACAGGAGATAAGTGAGGCCACCTGTGGTTGGGTGGGGCTGCTGTAATTAGTGCTACAGGTAAAAAGAGCAGGGTGCTGGTTTAGCCTCGTGGAAGTTTATCTGATTCATAGTTTCGTCAAGATCGTGGTTTTGCTGTTTCCCTGTTCAAGATTGTGTGTGGACTTTCTGGACTTTGGAATTGGACTCAATTTCCCAGTTACTGGGTGAGAAATTGGATTGCATTTAACCTGTGCCATTTGTGTACCAGAAAATCCCTTTAACATTTAAAAAGGGAGTTTTTTCTGCTTTTCTGTTGATAAAGACTTTTGGTTTTCTTTCTGTCCTGTGGTGTGTGTCTTTTTGGACCAATTACCCTGTAATTACGGGTGGTTGGGACACGCCGGCAGAACAATACCCGATGCTGCAATAATAATAATAATAATAATAATAATAGTAATAATAATAATAATAATAATAATAATAATCCCAGCAACCGGTTAGGTTCCCACAGAGTTGGCCTTCTCCGGGTCCCATCGACAAAACAATGTCGTCCGGCGGGACCCAGGGGAAGAGCCCTCTCTGTGGCGGCCCCGACCCTCTGGAATCAACTCCCCCCAGAGATTAGGATTGCCCCCACCCTCCTTGCCTTTCACAAACTCCTCAAAACTCACCTTTGTCATCAGGCATGGGGTAATTGATTCCCCTGGGCTGCCTCTGCTTTACGCATGGTCTGTATGAGATGTATGATTGTTTTATATTAAGGGTTTTAAATTGTTTTAATATTGGATTTGTATTGTTTTTGTTGTGAGTCGCTATTTAATCATGTCTTATTCGCTATTTAATCAAGTCTGCGGAGAGGGGCGGCATACAAATCTAAATAATAAATAAATAAATAAATAAATTAGAGATCTTCATAAGGACAGGTTTAAAAAGCCATGTGATGAGTTTAATTTCATTCTTGAACAAAACAAGAACTCTAAATTTAAGAATATAAAGAATGGAAATGAACATTATAAAAATAAATTCCAAAAGCACACACAGATGATTGATTTAGCTGAATTAATTTATTTATAAATATAGTAATATATATACAATATCACAAGCAAATTATTTCTTCAAGTAAACACAAACAGGAAAGTTAGTTTTATTTCAGCAGAGCAGACAAGCACAGAGAGTGGACAGAATACAGAGTGAACCGAGTGCAGAGTGGATTGAGCCACGCCCAGCCTTAAGCTTAAGTTTCCAGTTTTGATTCTCTGCACAGTCTCAGAAGTGTTTAGCTAACTTAGTTGCTATGCCTATTCATTGGCTGACTGTGTTAACATGACTCTCCCAGTTCATGGATATCTTAACAAACACGATAAAATTAAGTAAGATTTTGATCTCTGAAAGTTATAAACAAATTAAGGAATCAGACAAAATTAGACTATTGAGATATTTTTTACTATATGTTTTTTAAAGTAATTATATAAAAAACAGCTTTTTGTAAGAACCAAATTGATTGTTTATGTTAAATCGTAACAGAGATTGGAGGCTTTATGATTTCAGAAATTTAGCAGTAAAAGCGAACATTTATAAAATACATAAAATGTTATAATATTGGAAATATTCCAGAAGAAAAAAATAAGGCCAGAAATCAGTAGTTAAAATGTGAAAAATGGAGTTTGCTCTTATGGATAGATTATGCCCAAAAAATGGCTTTCAATATTCTTTACAGAAAATATAACTTCTCTGTGTAAAGTTACACATTATTCTGCTTCTTACAGGTGTATGTGTGTATTTTTCATTTCTACACAAAAAGTCCATTATAGGTTTCCAACCACAATTAAATATCGATAATTAATTTCTCTAATCGAAGAAGCTGATTCGTCCATTTCAACAAAATCTGTCAACGTCACCAACCACAGTGACTAGCGTCGAATCTTTCTACCTCTGTGCATATATCCATTTGATTGCAGATGAGAAGCTAAATCAGCTCTCAAAGAGGAGAGCAAACATTATCTGATCAGGTAAATCCAAAGCTAATTTAAAATCGCAAAATCCGTGTTTGGAAATGCTACTAGAAGCGTTCATGGGTGTTGAAGGGCCACTTGTGTAGACAGCGGTGAGCAGAACAAGGGTAGCATTTATTCCACAGTAGCAATTCAATTACAAAACCAAGGAATGCTTCATACAACTGTGAGTCCATTTTTTTTAAACTCTTCAATATGCTCTTCATTTAAATCAATATTGATAGATTCTCTTTGAAGATACTATTTTGAATTATTCAGCACCTTCTGCTCAAGTTCCATGTATCTTTTAAGTAAAGGTTGGTAGATCTAAAAGAGAAAGGAAATAAAAAATATGATTTCAACAATCGAGTTATCGAAGCGTGGAACTCATTACCGGACTCAATTGTGTCAACCCCTGACCCCCAACATTTCTCCCTTAGATTCTCCACGATTGACCTCTCCAGGTTCCTAAGAGGCCAGTAAGGGGCGTACATAAGTGCACTGGTGTGCCTTTCGTCCCCTGTCCAATTGTCTTTCCTTTCTCTCACTTATCATATATATTTTCTTTCTTTCATATATCCTCTCCTCTAAGTTCACTTTTACCCTTATATATATTACTACATGTCTATTTTTCTTCCTATGTATTTGTGTATTGGACAAATGAATAAATAAATAAATAAATAAAATACTATGGGTTAACAACAGCCACTAATGAATTTGTGTAAGATATTGTTCGTATGGATTATTTCATGATCACTGTAGAATATTCCTCATTTGAAAAAGTGACCTGTTGAAGGAAAGGCAGAATGCTAATTATTATTATTTTTAAAAATGGATATAGAAGACTATTAAACTGGAACATCTGGAGCAAGGGGTCTTCAACCTTGGCAACTTTAAGACTTGTGGACTTTAACTCCCAGAAATTTATTTAGTTAAATTAGAGGGAAACTGGCTGAGGAATTCTGAGAGTTGAAGTCTACAAGTCTTAAACCTGCAAGGTTGGAGACCCCAACAAAGACAGGCCTATGTTGCTTTTTCCAATCTTACCAGGAATATTACAGGGGATCAAGGTTGACTCAGCCTCCCATCCTTCTGACATCAGTTAAATGAGGACCCAGATTACTGGGGGCAATAGGCTGACTCTATAAACCATTTAGAGTGGGCTGTCAAGAACTAGGAAGCGGTATAAGTCTAAGTGCTGTTGCTATTGCTCTTGTTGATACTGTTCATAAAATCTTGAGATCTTCAACAAGGAGCTATTACTTCTTTTGAAATATCCTACAAACTCATCCTTAATACAAAGTTGCGCAAAACTGGAAGAGGGAAGAAATCCCCAAGGAAGAAGAAGTCATAGCAAAAATATTAGATTGCGCTGAAATGGATATGATGACAAGACGTTTAAATGATCAAGAAGATACTAAGTTCTATGAAACATGAAACAACGTTTATAAATGGATAGATAAGAAAAAATAAGATATATAAATTTATTTTTAGTTAATTTCTTGTATTTGTTTTTACCTGGGTAATAACAATGTTAACATTAGTTTAAACATACAGTTTGATGATTATGGTACAATTAGTTTATGTATAAGTAACATAGTAAGAATTTTGGTTTATATACATATGTTAGTAAAAATTTGGAAAATTCTAACCCAAATATACTAGACTTTTTAATATTCAATATATATTTAACTATGTATTCTTTTTCTGTATTTGAATTTATACTTTCAAGATAAGCGGGGGAAATGTACCCCCACTTTATGTTTAATGTTTGTATGTGTGTTCGTCTATTTTAAGAAAATTAATAAAAAATACTTTAAAAAAAATACAAAGTCTGAAGAAGGAATCACAGAAAGTATAATGGCTGAGAATTTACACTCTAAAAGACTGTTATTGGTTGCTCTGTAGTATTTATCCTAAATTTGACAGATGCAACTACTTTTTTAAAAAAAGTACTTAATTTGTCAAACAGTAGACAAATCAAGATAGTGCAAAACAGCTTTTAAAAATACAAGTAGTACAGAGGCGGACATAAACTGATCTTCTAACCTCTAATTTATCACAAAATATCACTCACTCACTCACTCATTCACTAAATAAATAGATAGATGGAGGGAGGGACGTATTAATTAATGTTTTGGCTAAACAAAAGATTCCTTTTTGGAAAAGAGAGGAACATGCATTTTTGTCTGTAGACAGTTAGCCTCTTGGGAATACAAGTTCTCTCCATAATCCATCCCTCATAACTGAAGACACAACTGTTTTCAACCATCCATACTAGATAAAGGGAAAATAGATTCTTTTCCCCCTACAACTTTTCTTGTAAAAAATCTTAACATTTGGGAGAAAATGCCATTATGAAGTTCAATGTATATTATGAGTTCGATTGCCATAATTTAGAAGAGGGATCTCCAAATTTGGCAACTTTAAGACTAGTGGACTTCAACTCCCAGAATTCCTCTCAACCAGCATGGCTGGCTGAGGAATTCTGGGAGTTGAAGTCCACAGTCTTAAAGTTGCCAAGTTTGGAAACCTCAGACTAAAAATCATGGGATCATTGTGTTAGAAGGAGGCCTTCTGTTTCAGGTTTCTGCAGAGGGACCTTCATATCAACCTGGACAAATGATTCTTTGTTGAAATGATTCTTCAACAAAGTGAGCGAGACACCCACAACTTCAGGAAGCAGGCTATTCAACGCTTAGTAGCACTCGCAGTTAAGATGTTTGCCCTTATTTTCAAGTCTGACTCTCCCATGAAAAATCTTCAACCCTCTGATCTTGTGTTATGTCAGAAAGTGAGTTAGTCAAAAGGGCAAAGCTACAGAAGCTAACCGGGGGCATAAAAACTGTCAGTAGATGGATTTATCTTTGCTGTTGATTACGCAACACCAAACTTCAAGGAGAGAGACCAGGATATCTGGGGAACCGTTTTGTTCCAATGGGATCAGGCCATCCCACTCATCCTCTACTTAAGAACGCCTTTGCTTAAGAACTTTTCTAGATAAGAACCGGGTGTTCAAGACTTTTTTGCCTCTTCTCAAGAACCATTTTCTACTTAAGAACCCGAGCCGAGAAAAATTTCCCAGGAAATTTGAGAGTGGCATGAAGGCCCGGACAGTTTCCTGCCATTACCCCTGGGTTTCTCTCAATGGCGCAGTGTATGGGAGGCAGCCTCCACCGGGTGTATGAGAGGCGCGTGCTCCTCCTCGCCGCCTCAGAGTCCTTCTTTTTTTTTTTAAGCCTCACCTTCTACCTCACCTTCTTCCTTTGGCAGTGACTCTCCTCCTCTTCCTCCTCCTCCTCCTCCCAGCCAAATTCTGAGCCTTTATTTCTTTCCTAATGGGTTTGCACGCGTTGTTTGCTTTTACATTGATCCCTATGGGAAAAAATTGCTTCTACTTACAAACTTTTCTACTTAAGAACCCGGTCACGGAACGAGTTAAGTTCTTACGTAGAGGTGCCACTGTATAGGGTAACTGCAGGGTTTGTACAAAATAGTCATTTTTGTTCATGACTTCAATGTCTAGTGGATATTATTGTGAATTCTCTGCAGAAGAATAACAAAACAACTAGATTTTGGGTCCTGCACCACCCAGGATAGAAGAAGCGGGAAGAGGCTGATCTTGTAGTGGTTGGTGTGCATTTGTGTGTGTTGCTGCAGAGGTGAGAAGACCAGCGAAGGGCTCCACTTAGCTTTTCCTAGTATGTGTTCCAGATTGCTCTACTGCTGGTTCGCGCAAGGATGCGGCAGGCAGGCGGGCGCATGCATATTACTAAGAAAAAAGAGCTGCTGTGCATGCGCAGAAGCAAAAACCAAGATGGTGAGAGAGAACCAGCTTGGGAGCGTGACAGGCCTGGGCCGTTGGAACCGCCACCAAGTTTGTAACGGTTCTATAGAATCGGTCTGAACTGGAAGGAACCCACCTCTGTGGAAGACTTAGCGCAGAACGTGGCCTCCGTAACAAGAGAGATGTAGCTATTCTCCAGGACAGGGTAGAGGGGGATTTTGGTAGGGTGGTCTCTTGCTGGAAAAGGCAGTGAACCCAGCTTGGCTTTTGTGGAGACAAATGAGACCGTTGGCGAAGTATTTTGTACATTTAACAGGGAAGATAAAATGTTTCCACTAAAATGTTTCCACTTATATTAGCAATCCATTTTAATGCTTAACTCTGTCAGTTTCTATGGAGATGCGAGCGGTGAGTGGTGGACTTTCGCTCTGGTCTCCTTGCTTTGTGCATCAGCCACTTATTACAGCTAGACAAATTATGGTGGCAAAGGACGTTAAGCTAAGCACACAGTCTGGAGATGATGGTGGGCATATGGGTAACCTTTGGGTGAAATGCACCATCATCCCACTCACTGTGACTCGAAAGCTCTTCAGACCGCCATCTGTGTCCCCCCTCCCTCTCCAAACATCCGCTCCAGCACTTTGCCAAACCCCATTAGGGCCAGTTCAACACTGAGAAAGAGACGTAAAACTTTGCAGTGGGAAGAGAGTAATTCTAACCGTTATATAAACAGAAAGCCACCCTCAACTTAAACACCATTCGATTCGAGTCCTTGAAGTACTGTGGGGGTTTTTTTAGTATAAGAGGTACTTTTTTACCCCCCAAAAGAGGATGAAAACTTGGGTGCGTCTTATACACCAAATGTAGCTCTACCCAGCCCTTTGGCCTCTGCCTCCCAGCAATTTACCTACTTGCAGCAAACAGAACAGAGGCTGATTAGCAAACGTAAGTCATTATTTGCCTCCTGGACCTCAGTTGATTGAAGCTCTAGGCAAGCCCATGTTGTAAAATGAAAGCAAAACTGAAGTTGCAAGGAGGCAAATTGCAAATTGTTAAGAGGGAGAGGCAAGGCAGAATTTTATTTTCTTGTGCTAATCAGATTGTGCTGAAACTTCAATCCAGTAATTAGGTTTTTTGTCCCATTCTTTAAACTTAAATGTTGATAGCCCCCCTGACAGTACATCATTTTGGGAGCTATCATCATTTTTAAAGCTCTTATTTTAGAGATTTTCCTTAACTTTTTCTCTTTGCAGCTCCTCATCTGTTTCAACATTTTCCTCCATATTAATCTATAATTCACCTCCTCAATTTTTGCTGGGTTTCTCAATAACCAAATTCCCAAATATTTGATTTTTTTAGTCCTAATTTCAACCCTGATTCTTTCCTAATTTCTATCTGCTCTCTTGGACCTGTATTTAAACACATAATCTCTGATTTTTCCATATTAACCGACAGTCCCGATTCCTGTTTAAACTCTTGTAAAATATTTCTTACACCTTTAATCATCTCCATCGGGGTTTGAGTCAATATGATTGCTTCATTTGCAAATAAATTTATTTTCATTTCTAATTCCCCTATTCCAGTGTTTCCCAACCTTGGCAACTTGAAGATATTTGGACTTCCCCAGCCAGTGAATGGTGGCTGGGGAATTCTGGGAGTTGAAGTCCAAATATCTTCAAGTTGCCAAGGTTGGGAAACACTGCCCTATTCTATATCCTGCCCAGGTGTTATCTTGTCTTATCTTATTAGCTAAGATCTCTATTGCTATTACAAATAGTTTTGGAGATAAAGGACATCCCTGCTTGGTGCCGTTTCGAATTTTAATTCTCTGCGTTCTTTGTCCATTCACTCTTATATACGCTTCATTCCCTTTATAAATCTCTTTTATAATTTCACAAAATTTATCCCCCATATTTAATTCCTTACATAATTTATATAAATAGCTATGGTTAACTTTATCAAAGGCTTTATACACGTCTAATTTCAAAACTCCCAATTTCCTTTCAGTAACGATAGCATGGTGCATCACATTTATTACATTTCTAATTGGTTCGCTTATTTTCCTTCCCTTCACGAATCCATATTGATCCTCTTCAATTATTTTTGGTAAAATATTTTCTAGTCTATTTGCCAATATTTTCATAAATATGTTATAATCTTGATTTACCAAACTGATAGGATAGTAGGACCCAGGCTCTCTTAAGTCTCGACCCATCTTCTGAATAGTAACAATTTCTGAAAGCTTCCATGTCTGCGGGATATCACGATTTAACAATATATTATTAAACAGTTTCCCCCAATGCGGCAGCTCTCTGCTCTCTTCTAATGGCCTCCACCTGTCCATTTAACTCCTTCAGCTGCTCTTCCCTATGTCTTTCCTCCTCGTCTGGGGTACTACGACCGTCAAAAAAATCGTCTCCTTCCTCTGCTTCTTTTGTGTCACCTTGTGTTCCAGCTTCTTCAAACATGATCCCCAGTAGATCCAATAATGCCTTTCCCTCCTCCAATGTACATGCCCTGTACATTTTATTTTCTTGGAACACCAAAATAGCAGCTGGAAACCCCCAAGTAAACTTTTTTCCACTTTGATATAAACGGCTTGAACTTGGGCGTAAGGCAGCTCTCGCTCTCAAGGTTTCCCAAGAGATCTCTCAGAACTCTTATCTCATTTCCATCTTGTTTAAGGTAGGCAGAACTTTTCAAAGACTTGTAAACAATCTCTGCTTTCTTTTCACTGACCAAAGCCATAACAATGTCTCTTTGCCTTTCCCTGTTTCTGTGTGGAGCAGTCCAGCGAACACGTAATATATCATCAGACCCGACTTGAACACCAGCTTGCTTATTTATCCAAGCAGATACTGCTTCAATTAAGTTTAAACCAGTGGCAAAATCTGATCTGAACCCACGCAGACGTAAATTTCTTCTCCTCTGACGATCCTCCAGATTAGCGATTCTATAACTAATTTGTTTAATTAATTCATCATGATCCGTTGCTTATTTTTCAACTTTCTGTACCTTTCCAACAGAAAACTCCTCCTCCTTTTTAATCAATTTAACTTCCGAAGCCCGATTTCCAATTGTTGACTCCACTGTAATAAATCTCTGCTCAAATCCCGAACAGATGTCCAACAATTTATCCAGTTTTTTTCAATGTTCGCTAAGTTTAAGTCTTTCCCTCCCTCCGCCATTTTAAGATTTATTGTACTCACTTCTCACTCCCTCGTTATAGCGAAAGAGTCTCTGTCTTTGCTTAAAATCATAAATATTTAAATTCTCTTTGATGTCTGTGGATTCTTTTTCCTTCTGTTCTTCTTCAAGAAGGATTTATAATATTTTTAAGGAGAGATTTCCCTTTACATAACAAATTAGTCCGGAGCTCCGAGGTGGAGCACTTAGAATTCAATTCGGCACATGCGCAATTTGGCACACAATTACTGGATTGAAGAAGATAAGAGACCAAGAATAAGGAAAAAGTGGTTAATTGCGAATGAAAAAGAGAGGGGATGGGGAGTTCCTTGTTTGGAGCTGTATAGGGAAGCTTTTCAAATGGAAAGGTTAATGGAGTTGCAACTATGTGAAAACAAATGGGTGAAACTGGAAAAACAGATAAACGGGATGAAGAATAGAGAATTAATTTTTATAAAGTGGAATAGGAGCGACTTAGGTAAATTAATAGGTCCCATGAAAGGGACTATGGAAATTTGGAAAAAATGGCAGGGGAAAATAGGATTATATAAATCTAAACTGTCATCGCTTTATGTAATAAATAGAGATAATGAAACAAATTTGAATAGGGTTATAACAGAGTTGAAGGGAAGAGGGATAACTAAGATAGAACAGTTATATGAGAAGGATGGCAGGCCAAGTAGAAATCGTATAGAATGGTGGTTAGGTAAGCAAAGATGGCTACAAATAAATGCAATATGTAAATATCTTAATGAAAGGGAGAATAAAGAAGCAGTATTGAGGGAGGAGACAGGGTTAGAGAAAATAATAAGCTAAAAAAGTGAGCAACCAATATATATAAGCTGTTAGTGCAATCAGACGGGATATGATTCAAGGATTGACTAAATGGTGGCAAAATGAGATACAAGTAGAGGTACAAGAGATGGAAAATATAGTAGAAAATATAAGGAAAACTAAGAATAAAAAATTAGGGAAATGAGAAGGAAAATATTACATAAGTGGTATTATACTCCCGTTCAACTCGCACACTTTCAGCAGAAGGTTAGGGGTAATTGTTGGCATGGCTGTCAAGAAAAAGGAGTGTTTATGCATATGATTTGGGAATGCCCCATACTGCAGGAGTTTTGGCAAAAAGTGCAAGAGGACATAAATAGAATGTTAAATATACAACGGATAATCACAAAGGAAATGGCAGTATTAGTTAAAAGCAATGCGATGGGAGAATTTAGAGAAATAAAACAAGCAGTAATAGAAAGCCCTCAGGCGGTAATAGTTGGAAGGATGCGACAAAATGGACAGTGCAAAACTGGTATAGGTACATATTCAATTTGAAATGATGGATAAAAGGATAAATTTGGATAATGAAACTGAATTGAAACAACTGATGGGACGGTGGGACAAAGTAAGAAGATATATGACGAGTAGAATCCGAGACCAAGCTACAAGAAATAAATTGGAATCACTCTATAATATGTAAATAGATAATTTGCTCTTGGCTTATAGTGTTTTTTCTCTCCAGTATGCACTGTTTTATGTTGTGTGTATATTAACTTTGTTAAAAATAAATAAAAATATATAATAAAATTAAATAAATAAAATAAATAAAAATAAAATTAAAAAAAGATTGTGCTGAAACTGGCTGTTGTTTGTTGCAAGGTGGTAAATCAATAGCTATAGAATATTCAAATTAATGGACTTATTTTTTTAAAGACTTCTTTATTAATTGTTCTAGACCAGCGTTTCCCAACCGGTGTGCCGCGGCACACTAGTGTGCCGTGAGACATGGCCAGGTGTGCCGCCAAGCTCCAGCTGGGCGGGGCGCTGCCAGTACTTCCGTCCTGGGGCTCCCGCTCGCAGCTGTCCCCCGGCTCCTGCTCGATGCCGCGGTTTTCGGCGCTCTCCTGCTGGGCCCCAAAGAAGGAAGGCATGAAGAAGGAGAGCTCCATTCTTCGCGCCTTTTTCCCGCCTTCCTTCTTTGGGGCCCAGCAGGAGAGCGCTGAAAACCGCGGCATCGAGCAGGAGCCGGTTGACAGCTGCGAGCGGGAGCCCCAGGACGGAAGTACCGGCAGCGCCCCACCCAGCTGGAGCTTCTCTGGCGTCGACGGCAAGTGTCCTTTGTGGCCCGGCGGGAGGGCACTGGCGATGGGAGCGGGGGGGTGGCCGCAGCGGCCGCAGGCAGTTGCGGGGAGATGGCGGCGGCGAGAGGGAGCGCTCTCTCTCTCAGCTGACTGCAAGCGGGAGCCCTGACGGTGGCGGTTGGACGTGCTGCTGGACGTCGTACATGCTGGCGCTGCGGGCCTGGCATATACGGTGTCCAGTAGCACGTCCAGCTGCCACCGTCAGGGCTCCCGCTTGCAGTCAGCTGAGAGAGAGAGAAAGAGAGACATATAAGAGAGGCAGAGAGATAGAGAAATAGAGACATAGCAAGAGAGGCAGAGAAAGAGAGACAGAGCAAGAAAGAGAGGCAGAGAAAGAGAGAGAGAGAAAGAGAGACATAGCAAGAGAGGCAGAGAGAGAGAAAAAGAAAGAGAGACATAGCAAGAGAAAAAGAGAGACTTAGCAAGAGAGGCACAGAGAGAGAGAAAGAGAAAGAAAGAGAGACATAGCAAGAGAGACAGAGAGAGAGAAAGAGAGAGAAAGAAAGAGAGATAGCAAGAGAGGCAAAGAGAAAGAAAGAGACATATAGCAAGACAGTGAAAGAGAGAAAGCAAGAAAGAGAGAAAAAAGCAAGAAAGAGATAGCAAGAGAGACAGAGAGAGAGAGAGAGCAAGGGAGAGAGAAAGACATAGAGGAAGGGAAGGAGGGAGAGAGAAAGAGAGCAAAAAAGAGAGGAAGAAAGAAAGAGGGATGGAGAGAGAGAAAGAAGGGAAGGAAGGAAAAGAGAGAAAGAGGGAGAAATAGAGCGAAAGGGAGGAAGAGAGAGGGGTTTTTTGTCCAAACTTTTCTTTGCCCCCCCCCCCGCCCCGCCCCCCCCCCTTTCAGTGTTCCCCAGGATTTTGAAAATATGAATAATGTGCCGCGGCTCAAAAAAGGTTGGGAAACACTGTTCTAGACAACTTAACAAAATGAAGAAGATTTTTAAAACAAATGCTCGATCTGAAGAGGCCCAGTGCTATTGTATCTTCTTTTAAATAGCAGAGAATACCTCCAGAAAACCACATCAATTTTAAAGATCTGTAAAAGTATGATCTGAAAGGTAACAGTGTCCTGTTTTAATATTAAGATAAGGCAGCTGAGTTAAACCCTGACTTAGTCATGTTTGGAGTACATCTATTTAAATAATTGGATGAGTTAGTGTGACTACATTTAAGAAAACCTTCTGGCATTAATATACTGCCATAATGTACATTTCACTAATTCTTGGCTATTTCTATGAGTCAGGCACACAGGCACAGAAATACACAGCAAACGGTGTATATCATCTATGCTGTTTGCTGGGAGGCAAATTGCTGGGAGGCAGAGACTAATTTGCTTTTTCATTGTTTTCCTCCCCCAAAACTAAGGTACGTCTTATACTCCGGTGCGGTAATGTTGACATTGGGGAAAAAAAACTTACTTACAAATGGTCCTCACACTTACAACCCTCTCATCATCCCCATGATCACCTGATCAGAATTTGGGTTCTTTGCAACCTGCAGGTATTTATGATGGTTGGCGGTCATCCCAGGGTTACCATTTGTGAGAATGTGGACGAAAGGGAAGGAAGGATAAAAAGGAGGGGAGGTAGGGGAGGAAGGAAAGAAGGAAGGATAAAGAAAGGGTGGGAGGGAGAGAATGAAGGAAGGAAGGATAAAGAAAGGGTGGGAGGGAGAGAAGGAAGGAAGGAAGGAAGGAAGGAAGGAAGGATAAAGAAAGGGTGGGAGGGAGAGAAGGAAGGAAGGAAGGATAAAGAAAGGGTGGGAGGGAGAGAAAGAAGGAAGGATAAAGAAAGGGTGGGGGGAGAGAAGGAAGGAAGGAAGGATAAAGAAAGGGTGGGAGGGAGAGAAAGAAGGAAGGATAAAGAAAGGGTGTGGGGGAGAGAAGGAAGGAAGGAAGGATAAAGAAAGGGTGGGAGGGAGAGAAGGAAGGAAGAAAGGAAGGAAGGATAAAGAAAAGGAGGGAGGGGAGGGGAAGTAAAGAAGGAAGGACAAAAGGAAACCATTGAAACCAAAACAAAAGCGTTACTGAAAATATATAAATCGTCATCCTGAAACTCCTAAAATTCCTTGCCAACTTTAATGCACTGGATTCATTCTTCTCAAGCTTTTTGGCATGTGGGGCCTGAGTCCTTTGACCCCATGCAACAAAAACAAGTTACTGGGAAGACTTCCTTGTCTGATCTTTGACCAAGATGGGCCACAATCAGGAACCCTGGTCAATTTCCTTGCCTCTGAATCTTATCCTCCAATGTCCAATTGTGGGGAGGGGAGAGTAGCGAGGGGGAGAGAGGAGGGGTGTTTATATTTCTGCAGACCACGACCCAGCTGGCCATTCACTTAAGAGCCATCGGTTTGCCTGCAGACCCTGATTTCCCAGCCCTCCGAATGCAATTGCTGAGAAGAGACAACACATTTTCCTGCCAAGTTGAGGTGAGAGAAATAAGTGAAACGCAGCAGGAGGCCAGAAAAGTAAAACATAGCAGGAAAAAACGGAAAAGAGGAAGTTTGATGGGTTGCCACGAAAAATATGGGGGTCCACCTATTCTCCAAGGCACCTGAAGGCAGGACAAGAAGCAATGGATGGAAACTAATCAAGGAAAGAAACAATCTAGAACCAAGAAGACATTTCCTGACAGTGAAAACAATTAGCCAGTGGAACAACTTGCCTCCAGAGGTTCTGGTGTTTCATCCCTGGAGGTTTGTAAAACATTGGACCAGCCATTTGTCTGAAATTGTATACAGTCTCCTGTTTTAGCAGGTGGTTGGACTGGAAGAGCCCAACATGTTTATTTTTATTCATTTTATTTGTCAAGTATGTGTTAGTAATATATATAGCTATAACATTGTTTATATGCATAACATGGGTACTGATAAGACTCACAACGGTTCTCAACCTGTGGGTCGTGACCTCTTTGGGGGTCGAATGACCCTTTCACAGGGGTCACCTAAGACCATCAGAAAACACATATTTTTGATGGTCTTAGGAACCGAGACACCGTTCCTCTATCTGTCTCCATGCGGGTCCACCCACATGCAAATAGATTAGTGCAAAAAAAAAAGAAAAGGAAGGCGTTTCTGAGCATGTGCAGAAGCTGAATTTCTGGCATTGCACATGTTTTGCCATCTTGTTTTCAGGTTTCTTGGTTTGCATTTCCCCCCCAAAAAATTGTGTCCCCAAAGCGCAGCAGGAACTGAACTGGCATTGAATTAAGTTAGAACCCAATCTTGAGTTTGTTTGTTTGATTTATTTATTTATTTATTTATTTATTTATTAGATTTTTATGCCGCTCTTCTCCTTAGACTCAGGGTGGCTTACAACATGTGAGCAATAGCACTTTTGAACAGAGCCAGCCTATTGCCCCCACAATCCGGGTCCTCTGAGATTTGAACCGCTGACCTTCAGATCTACAGTCAGCTTCAGTGGCCTGCAGTACAGCACTCTACCTGTTGCACCACCCTGGCTCCTAATTTTCCTAATAATTTTATTATTTTAGGGTTGGGGGCCACCACAACATGAGGAATTGTATTAAAGGGTCGCGGCATTAGGAAGGTTGGGAACCGGGAAGAGGGGTGTGGCCAAGCATTGCGGCGGTGCAGAGTTCCGGAACCCTGAATTCCCAATCACTGGATAAGAGGGAACATTAGGACAGGGGTGGTAGGCACGCTGGTGCGCTTATGCACTCCCCTTATTGACCTCTTAGGAATCAAGTGAGGTCAAGGGTTGGGGGAAGAGAAGGTAATTCTTGAATTACAATCACAATTGGGATCAGAAATTTTGTTACTAACCAAGGCAGTTGCCAAGTAGCTTGTGCCCTATTTTACTAACTTTATCCTAACTTGTTAAGCAAACCAATGCAGTTGCTAAGTGAAACACATGGTCGTTAAATGAATTTGTCAGGCTCCATTGACATTGTTGCTTAGAAACTGGCTGGAAAGGTGACACATAGCATTCAAGTGATCCCAGGATGCTGGAACTTTTGTAGATGTTTGTCATTTGACAAGCACTTAAGTTTTACCTAAGAACATAAGAAGAGGCCTGCTGAATCAGGCCAAAGCCCATCGAGTCCAGCATTCTGTGTCCCACAGTGGCCCACCAATTGTCCATGGGGATCTTGAGCAGAAAGAAAAGGCAAGATCCTCCCTTTCCCTTGACCCCCAACAAATGGTACCCAAGGGAATCCTGCCTGCCTCAACCAACATAGAGGAGGCACATGGACATCCGTTTCAATAACCACCGATACACTTGGCAACCATGAATCTGCCTTGAAGCCATCAAGGCTGACAGCTGTCACAACCTCTTCTGGTAGTGAATTCCATAAACCAACGACCCTCTGGGTGAAGAAATATTTCCCATGATTTGTCCTCGCTTTCTTACCTATGAGTTTTAGGGAGTCCCCCTCGTCCTAGTATTGTGAGATAGAGAAAATAATTTTTCTCTATCTACCTTTTCTATCCCATGCATGATTTTATACACTTTGATCAAGTCACCCCTTAAATGCTGTTTTTCAAGGCTGAAGAGACCAAGGCGTTGCAACCTGGTATCATAAGGGAGGTGCTCCATTCCCTTGATCATACTTGTTGCCCTTTTTTGCACCTTTTCCAGTTCCATTATATCCTCCATATCCTTGCTCATGTGGTTCATAGGGAATGCTCCAACATTTGTGAGTATGAAGACTGGGCATAAGTCGCTTTTTTTCCAGTGCTGTTTGTGAGCTTGAGCAGTCATTAAATTGAGACTACCTTAACCAGCCTTATAAGGCAGTTGTATATATGAGATGGGCAGTTAAATAAATTTGAACAATAAAAGTAATGTCACATTTGGTCAGCACTTTTTTCAATCTTAACAGCTGTAGTTTAACAGAATCTTGCCAATCTGAATGTATTTCTTTCTTCCCCTTTTTAAAATCTTGTGTGAATCATGGAGAAGTCTGTCTGAAACATTTTTTTAAAGGTACCTCCTTAGTCCCATCTCCAGCCATGCTTATTTAGCCCTTGCCTTGAGAGTGTCAATGAAGGCCTCTCCTTCTTCCCATATGGCAGTGCTTCCCAAATCGTGTAGCACTTCTCCTGGTGTGTGTGTGTGTGTGTGTGTGTGTGTGTGTGTGTGTGTGTGTGTGTGCCGTGATGCCAGGGTGGCACGTGATCCTGGGGAATGTACTATTTTTTTGTTGCTGGGAGTAGAGGTTTTTTGCACCGAACAATAGTGCAAAGCACAAAGCAGGAGATAGGAAATGCAGATAACAAGCCCTTAAGAGACAGCGTGAAAAAATATTTAACAGGGATGAAAAGAAAGGAGGAAAGAGACGGAGATCATGAGATAAACATAACTGTCATAACATAACTGTCTGGTTTGGTGCTGCAACCCAACAAGACCGACACAGACTTCAGAGGAGAATCAGAACTGCAGAAAAAACAATTGCTGCCAACCTGCCTTCCATTGAGGTCCTGTATACTGCACGCGTCAAAAAGAGGGCGGGGAAAATATTGACTGACCCCTCGCATCCTGGACACAAACTTTTCATTGGGATAGTATTGTTTTGGGCTTTTACGATCATAGTTTTTAAAGGAGAGAAGCAAAGGAGAAGAATGGAAAAGAAGAAATAGAAGAAAGGAGAAAAAGAAGAGAAGGAGGAGGAAGGAAAAGAGTAGGAGGAGAAGGAGAAGGCACCAAAAAAGGAGGAGGAGGAAGAGGAAGATGAGAAGGAGGAAAAAAAATCAGAGTCGGAGAAGGAAGAAAAAGAGAAGGAAAAAAGAGAAGAAGGAGAAGGAGGAGAAGAAAGCAAGAAAAGGCAGCGGAGAAAGAGGAGAAGAAAATGGAGAAAGAAAAGAAAACGAAGAGGGGGAGGGAAGGAGGAAAGAAAGGAGAAGAAGAAAAAAGAAGAAATAGGAGAAAGGAGAAAAAGAAGAGAAGGAGGAGAAGACACCAAAAAAGGAGGAGGGAGGAAGAAGAGAAGGAGAAAAAAAAAGAAACAGAGCAGGAGAAGGAAGAGAAGGAGAAGGGGGAAAAGGAGGAGAAGGAAAAGGAAGAGGAAGGGAAAGGAAGAAGGGAAGAAACACATCCCTCGGTCTCCCCAAGATATAAATAAATAATAATAATTTTTAAAGACAAGGTTCAAGGGAATCCTGGCCTCATTTGCATACAAGACCTGATGACTGTATCCGTATTTGCATCAGCGGCCACCATGGTCCTTGCACAGCTTCTCAACGGGGTTTGGTCCTTCGATCGCCAAAATTGTCCAACCGCCCTCAACCCCCAAAACAAAGAAAAGCACAAGAAAGGGGGAAACTGAACCCCCTAAAACCGAGACCCAGAAGACAGAAATGGCTCCAAGCCCCCGGCTATCCTAACAAACCTTCCCACCACACTCCCAACTGAGTATAACATCTTATTTTCCTTGGATATATACACGTTGCAACCAGCAAACTACCGAACAAGCACTTATGGCTACATTAAGAGCATCAATATGTCAGGCAAAAATAGCTCTTTTATTTACTGAAATATCTACAGTCAAGCCTCACTAATTCTCACTTTGATTATCTGCAGCCTTGATAAAGTCAGCTTGCTCTGTTCCAACTCTGAGATTTAATAGAACGGCCTCCCCTAGAGCTGAAAGCAAATTCGCTGCCAAAATTGCAAGCTCGGTGTTCCTTCTTGGCTGCAAATCTTATTAGTAGCATTATTGTTTTTACAACGAGAGAGGGAGAGAGAGAGAGAGAGGGAGAGAAAGAGAGAGAGAGAGGGAGGTTAAGAGAGAAAGGGAAAGAAAGGAAAGGAAAGAGAAAGAGGGAGGGAGGGAGAGAGAGAAAGGGAAAGAAAGGAAAGGAAAGAGAAAGAGAAAGAGAGAGAGAGGGAGGTTAAGAGAGAAAGGGAAAGAAAGGAAAGGAAAGTAGGGAGAGATGGAGGGAGGAAGGAAGGAAGGAAAGAAAGAAAGAGAAAGAAAGAAAGAAAGAAAGAAAGAAAGAAAGAAAGAAAGAAAGAAAGAAAGAAGAAAAAGAAAGGAGCCTTATTATGAAACTTTTATATATGGGCATACGCAGAGAGACTGGGGTGATCCACTGGGCTTTAAATTAAAAGTGTCAGATGAAATGAACAGCTACATTTAAGGCTACAGTGCTTTTTGACTTTTATCGGACTTGACTGCTTAACTTGCTAATTTGCAAAATTCAAGCCTGTGTTGCAATGGATCTCCCAGCCATTACCATGAATAACTGACGCCTGGCTTTGGTTTCAAATCCATGCAAGCGTGGAAAGAAAATAAAAGCTTTTGTTGTTGTTTATTTATTTATTTAATTTATTTATTAGATTTGTATGCCGCCCCTTTCCGTAGACTCGGGGCGGCTCACAACATAATAAAACAATTCATAACAAATCTAATAATTTACAATTTAAAATTTAAAGTAGTTAAGAAAACCCAATTTTTAAGCAGACATACCTACAAACATACCATACATAATTATATAGGCCCGGGGGAGATATCTCAATTATTTATTTATTTATTTATTTATTTATTGGATTTGTATGCCGCCCCTCTCCAGAGATTCGGGGCGGCTAACAGCGACAATAAAACAGTGTACAATAGTAATTTGGTATTGATGATTAAAAATCAATTAATATAAAAACCAAACATACATACATACATACCATGCATAGAATTGTAAAGGCCTAGGGGGAAAGAGGATCTCAATTCCCCCATGCCTGGCGGCAGAGGTGGGTTTTAAGTTGTTTACGAAAGGCAAGGAGGGTGGGGGCAGTTCTAATCTCCGGGGGGAGCTGGTTCCAGAGAGTCGGGGCCGCCACAGAGAAGGCTCTTCCCCTGGGGCCTGTCAACCGACATTTTTTAGTTGACGGGACCCGGAGAAGGCCGACTCTGTGGGACATAATCGGTCGCTGGGATTCGTGCAGCAGTTGTTGTTGTTGTTGTTAAATCTTCTCTAAACATTCACCTCTTCTAGTGTGGCGGGATGCCCTGGCGGCAGGGTCCAAAACAGCCCCACCTGGCAACTGCACCTGATCAAACCCTCACCCCCTTTTTTGTAAACATGCATCAAAGTGGGTTAAAAAAGCCTCCGGTCCCATAGCTGGAACTGCCATTTTGATAGGGGTTTTTTTTTCCTGTTTTAAAAATCTTTATTAAATTTCTACATATAAAACCAGTCAAAACAAACAAAATATACCACAAAAAAAAGAGAGAAAGAAATTAGGAAAAATAGACAGGCAAATCATCTTAGGGCATATAAAACGTTCAGTTTCAATAGTAAAGACATAATTTGTCAGCTATATTGTTGACTGTCACGACCGAGCGACCTGATGTTAGGTATTTATGTCTAATATGTGGAATTGTATATTTATTTTCTTTAGTTCTGTATGCTGTATTTGTATTCATTTTGGGTGTTTTTGAGGAAGAAATTAGTTTGTTTGTGATGGGTTTTTTGACCTCCCCAGCCAAACTGCCGCATTATGGCCCAATGCCATTGGTTCCATTATGTAGCTTAAAACTCAATATTCAAATCCTTGAAAAGCCGTCCCACGAAGAGGGTGGCTCACTGATTATCCGTGCCACCCGATGAAAGAACTAGAACTAGAGAGTGAAACCTTTTACAGGGAGAGACTTGGAATAAAGAACGGTGTCCCAAACTGTGAGCGCTATTAATCAATGGGAAAAATGTGTCTCTTTCCGTTATCAATTTGCATCACTGAAGATTTTCAATCCAAAGCATGGAGAGGTATGAGGGGATCTAGACGGGAAATTAGGCTAGGAAGTCTCTGAGGTTCCACCTCTCTGATTTTTGTGGGAAAACAAAAATTAGTTTCATGTGTGGAGGATGCATCAGGTAGAGTAGATGCATCCAAAAGTAAGACCCAACTGGAAAATAGCAATAGCATTTAGATATCTATCTATCTATCTATCTATCTATCTATCTATCTATCTATCTATCTATCTATCTATCTATCTATCTATCATCTATCAATCATCTATCTATCTATCTATCTATCTATCTATCTATCTTGTATGCTGCCCCTCTCCGTAGACTTGCCGTGGCTCACAGCATTAATAGTAAACAATGTAAAATACAAATGTAATAGTTAAAAAACTAAAAACCCATAATTTAAAAAACATACACACAACATACCATACATAAACTATATAAGCCTGGGGAGGATATCTCATTTCCCCCATGCCTGATGGCAGAGGTGGGTTTTAAGAAGTTTACAAAAGGCAAGGAGGGTGGGGACAATCCTAATCTCCGGGGGGGAGCTGGTTCCAGAGGATTGGGGCTACCACAGAGAAGGCTCTTCCCTGGGTATCGCCAGACGACATTGTTTTGTCAATGGGACCCGGAGAAGGCCAACTCTGTGGGACCTAACTGATCGCTGGGATTCGTGAAGCAGATACGCAGCTTTACAGGGCTTTACAGCATTTCCTAAGCGGTTTACAGTCAGCATGGATTGTCCCCAACAATCTGCGCTCTTGGAAGGATGGAAGGCTGAATCAACCTTGAGCCAGTGGTGAGATTTGAACTGCCAAACTGCTGGCAGCTGGTGATCAGCAGAAATAGCCTGCAGTACCGCACTCTAACCACTGCGCCACTGCACCACCGAGCATGATTTTGCAGGCTGTGTGTAATATAAGCCCTACCCTGCCCCCACCCAAAAAATAAGTCCCAGTTAAGATCACCAACCAGACAAACACATTTACCATGTTTCCCCAAAAATAAAACCCAGTCTTAGTAAAGGAGGTTAAGTGTAGCCATTGTAAGAGGTAACAAACACACAAGGGCGGTCAATATCGGCAGCAGCCACAGACTATGCAATGCAGGTGAACTGATTACCTGTCCAAGCAGCAGGCGGGGGGGACACGTGATGTGGACGGGCCACGGGAAAGCCGAGTGTCGGTACTGGCACTGGCAGCAAACAGTGGCGCACAGGCAGGGGTTCGTCACCACTGCTACTGGTGCGGTTGTACACGCAATTATGGGTGACCAAAGTGTGTGCACATGCCATGTGCGATTTGGCTTCTACGCATGTTTAGGAAGCCAAATCTCGCATGAGGACATGCGTGCATGAGATTTTGTCAATTTCACCATTTTTTTTGCTGCGCGGAAGCAAAATCTCACAAAATCAGTGAAATATCTCTCACGCACAAGATTTAGCTTCCTGCACATGCGCAGAAGCCAAATCTCATGTGGGAGCACACGCACGCATGCACGCCAGACACCCAAAGCTGCACGTCCAGCTCCATTTTTGCTACCGGTGCAATGGCGTCAAGCACATTGGTAGGAACCCAACACTGGAGGCGCAGGATGGAAGGCAGGTTATCCTGATGTGCCACGCAGGCCGCGAGCAAGCCGAGAAACACAAAGACAAGCCTCCTGTGGCCGCCCACCCGCTCCAGCCACCACCGACTCGCGACTTTCCTTCGGCCCGCATAGCATGTCTGGATTGCCTGCCTTTGCCCCCGTGTTTTTGCCTCTGTCTGCTGCTGGTTCCGCCATGAGAAAATGAGCTTTCTGCAGCTGTCACTCTGGCCCACCGACTCTCGACTTTCCCGTGGCCCATCCCGATCACGTGTCCCCTCCCTACCTGCTGCTCGGACAGGTAATCAATTCACCTGCACTGCATGGGCTGCGGCTGCTGTGAGCCGGGGTGGCACAGCAGGTAGAGGGCTGTACTGCAGGCCACTAAAGCCAACTGTATATCTGCAGGTCAGCGGTTCAAATCTCACCACCAGCTCAAGGTTGACTCAGCCTTCCATCCTTCCGAGGTGGGTAAAATGAGGACCCAGATTGTGAGGGGCAATATGCTGGCTCTGTTAAAAAGTGCTATTGCTAACATGTTATAAGCCGCCCTGAGTCTAAGGAGAAGGGCGGCATAAAAATTGAATAAATAAAATAAATACTGTCGGCTCATGTGTGTTCACCGCCACCTACACTGGCTACACTTAACCTCCTTTACTAGGGCTTATTTCTGGCTAGGGTTTATATTAAGTGCACACTTAAAAATCAGGCTAGGTCTTATTTACAGGGTAGGTCTTATTTTCAAGAAACCCAGTGGTACCGTATTCCCCCGACAATAAGACCTAACCAGAATATAAACTGTAATCTATCTTTGGGAGCAAAAATTAATATAAGACCTGGTCTTATTTTCAGGGAAAAACAGTACTTACAATTGAGCCAAAAATTCCCACCGCTAAGCAAGGCGGTAAATTTTGCCCCATTTTATGGTCTTTTTTTTGTCAATTGTTAAGTAATCACTGCAGTTGTTAAGTGAACCATACAGTCACTAAGCAAATCTGGCTTGATTTTGTTTGTTAAAGGCGGGCTGGAAATGAGGATGCTGCAATTGCCATTAGTGTGGTTATAAATTGAATGCCATTGGTGCTCATTTGCTGAACCCTTTGATTGCTCCTAGGTGGGAAAGAAGATGAAGCATATATAAAATGAATGGGGAGGGAGGGAGGGAGGGAGGGAGGGAGGAAGGACAGAGTAAGGGAAAGAAGGAAGGAAGGAAGGAAGGACAGAGTAAGGGAAAGAAGGAAGGAAGGAAGGACAGAGTAAAGGAAGGAAGGACAGAGTAAAGGAAGGAAGGAAGGAAGGACAGAGTGAAGGAAGGAAGGAAGGAAGGACAGAGTGAAGGAAGGACAGAGTAAGGGAAAGAAGGAAGGGAGGACAGAGTGAAGGAAGGAAGGAAGGACAGAGGGAAGGAAGGAAGGAAGGGAGGAAAGGAGGGCAGGAAGGAAAGAATGAAAGGAAGGAAGGAAGGAAAGAATGAAAGGAAAGAATGAAAGGAAGGAAAGAATGAAAGGAAGGAAGGAAGGAAAGAATGAAAGGAAGGAAGGAAAGAATGAAAGGAAGGAAGGAAAGAAAGAAAGAATGAAAGGAAGGAAGGAAGGAAGGAAAGAATGAAAGGAAGGAAGGAAGGAAGGAAAGAATGAAAGGAAGGAAGGAAGGAAGGAAGGAAGGAAGGAAGGGCAGGAATTGAAATCTTTAGTCCTATTCACATTTCGCATTAACCGAGTTGGCATTCACATCTGAACAAACAAGAAAATTATTGCGCTTGTTAAAGTTGTTAGGCCATTTTGTAAGGCCTGTGACTTGTGTGCATGTGTTCGTACGTGCACCTTTTGGCTTAATTAACCAGCAAGCCAAGCATCTCCAGTTTTAATAGATTGCTAAACTACTCCAGCATTTTAATGTGGCCAGTAATGGCTTCTTACTGTCTGTTAGCATATACTTAGTGTTATAAAATCTTCCCCAGTTATTTCAGTCATGCCTGCTGCTCTGGATTAATCTTCCTTTTCTAAAAGAAATACTTCCAAATCTTCCTTTCTCTCCTCTTAATGGGGCGGAGGGGAGGGGGCAGAGGGGGGGGGAAGGACCACGGAGAATGAGAACTTCAACCGATTTCCTGGAACAAAACGCAGAAAACTTCTCTGGTCTCAGCTGGCTATTCCAACCTCGCCTAGATGGATAATGAGCAAAAGTTAATTACCATCCGATGGCCTTTTTAACACCCTATTCATTTCCAGCTGATGGGAAGAACGATCAGCTGCTTCGGGCCAGCTCTTCTAAACCTACATCATCGTCATCGTGATAAATGCGGGCCTTCAGCAAGAATCCCAGTCACAAAAGACAGGACTCTCCTTCTGCTTAAGCTAGTAAAATTTTCCACGGCTATTTGTATCTGTGCTGGGAGGAGGTTCCTCAACCATTTGATGTCCAGATGTTGCATTTCGTGCTGGCCACCTGTGTGGCCAAAACCAGTAGGAGCTGGACACCCACTCCCACATCATTCGTAACAAGGCAAAGATTTAAACGTGCTCTACATGGGGCCATCCTTAAAAAGCACTCGGAGACTGCAACTAGTACAGAATGCAGCCGTGCGAGCTGTAGTGGGTGTGCCCAGACACACCCACCTAATTCCATCACTCCGTGAGCTGCACTGGCTACCGATTGGTCTCCAAACACAATTTAAAGTGTTGGTTATTATCTATAAAGCTCTACATTTATAATTTAATTTAATTTAATTTAATTTAATTTAATTTAATTTAATTTAATTTAATTTAATTTAATTTAATTTAATTTAATTTAATTTAATTTAATTTAATTTAATTTAATTTAATTTAATTTAATTTAATTTAATTTAATTTAATTTAATTTAATTTAATTTAATTTAATTTAATTTAATTATTGGATTTGTATGCCGCCCCTCTCCGTAGACTCGGGGCGGCTAACAACAGTAATAAAAACAGCATATAACAATCCAATATTAAAACAGTTAAAACCCTTATTATAAAACCAAACATACATATAGACGTACCATGCATAAAATTGTAAAGGCCTAGGGGGAAAGAGTATCTCAGTTCCCCCATGCAGGTGGCGGAACTCACAGCTCCAATGGCCTTGTCCACTTCATCAGGTGTCACCAGATCAAACTCTTCCCAGACAGGTGGACAAGTACGGGCCCCAGTCACCTCGACTGACTCGTTGTCAGTCGACTCTGTTTTCCAATTGGAGTCGAAATCTGCTCGGATCCGAGCGATGTTATCAGCGAAAAACGTGTTAAAATCCTCGGCACTACTCTGCAAGGGCTCCCCAACTGCCCCCTGGTTAAGAAGGGAGCGGGTCACCCTAAACAGAGCGGCCGGGTGGGATTCCGCTGATGCAATCAAGGCGGCATGATACGCGCATCTTGCTGCCTTGAGCGCCACTTTGTAAGTCTTAATATGAGCTCTTACAAGTGTTTGATTGGATTCGGACTTACATTGCATTGGACCAGAGTCCCAAGGGCAGGCAAAGTTGGCTCTTCTATGACTCGTGGACTTCAACTCCCAGAATTCCTGAGCCAATCATGCTAACTCAGGAATTCTGGGAGGTGAAGTCCATATGTCATAGAAGAGCCAACTTTGCCTACCCCTGGACCAGACTATTTACCCTGACCGTCTTCTGCCACATGACTCCCGATGACCAACTAGGGTTGGCCTTCTCTAGGTCCTGTCGGTGAGACAATGCCGATTGGTGGGGCCACGGGGGAGGACCTTCTCTGTGGCAGCTCAAGCTCTATGGAACCAACTGCCCCAGAGACTCGTACTGCCCCCACCCTCCTGGCCTGCTGAAAGGCTGTGAAAATATGTCTCAGACAGCTGGCCTGGGGGGCATTAAACAACTAGTTTCCCCAAGATATATGAATTTTTGTTGTATGAATGAGATATTGGGGGGGGGGGGGTTGTCTTAAATTGGTTATTTGATTACTGCTGGTTTTTTTTAATGTTTTTTATTTTGTATTTACGATTTTATCATGTTTTTACACTGCCCAGAGTCTGCAAGATTTAAAAGTTCAATAAATTAAATTAAATTAATCCTCTTTCGCAGGCGATGGGCACATGAGGATGAGTTGCAAACTGGCTAATATCCACCTCGCAGGTGCTAGGGCAGAGATCTTCAAACGTAGCAACGTTTAAGGACCCCTGTGTTAGGGAGACAAAGAGGTTGGAGGGAGAGGAATATCTGGAAACTACCTACAGCACAATCTCACAAA